>NC_138558.1:42102245-42289745 GCF_964273705.1 Natrix helvetica
TATAAAGCATTGAACTACTTACTCTAGTATTAAAAAGTAGAAATTGCTTAGTATATCATAGGTAATTTTAAAAAACGAAAACTAAAAATTTCTAATAAAGAAGAAATCATTATACCAGACATTGATCTGGTGTAACATACAATTTGCTACAAACTAAGGACACATTGACTTTCTGGAGATTAGTAAATAGTAGTTTATCTGCAGAGAAATCCCATCTGCTCACCCATGCATCCTGAATATAAGGGAATCCAAGTCAAAGAGGGAGCAATGTTTGTACTTCTTACATGCTTCCTTATGTGACTGTACTAATACCAATGCAATTTTAGAGCTTGAGCGATATGGAGTTATAGCCTACAGTTGGCTAGAAAAAAGGTCTAACCATTGATAAAGCCTTCGCCTCCAGCAAAACTCCAGGTGAAGATCACCTTCCTAGGGACTTGTTTAAAAGATAATCCAAAATAACAAGATCCTATCCTTCCTTAGATTCTCAATCATATAAATTTCACAGATTATCAGCCCAAAGGCTGGAATGTAAGCATTACTACAGGTAATCCTCCACTTAGAACAGTTCATTTAGTGATCGTTCAAAGTTACAACAGCACTGAAAAAAATGACTTATGACTGTTTTTCACCGTTACAACTTTGCAGCATTCTCATAGTCATGTGATCAAAATTCAGATGCTTGGGAACTGGTTCCTATTTATGACCATTATTGTGCCCCAAGGTCATGTGATCGCTTTTTGTGAACTTCTCAAGAGCAAAACTGACGGGGAAACCAAATTCACTTAACAACTGGATTGCTAATTTACCAACTGCGGTGACTTGCTTAACAACTGTGGCAAAAAAAGATAAAATGGGGCAAAATTAACAACAGAAATTTTTGGCTCCATTGTGGTCATAAGACGAGGACTACCTGTATTCCACTCTTTAAGAAAGGTGACTAAAATGCTCCAGCTAATTACAGGGCAATTAATCTCAGTGACTTCATAATCCAGCCCTATGACAAACATGTCCTGCACAAACTGGAATATTGAGTTGTTAGTATCAATATTCTTGTTGAGGAACAGTTTGACCCAGTTATTCTACCTTAGATCACTGCTTTGTATTGCCCTATATTTGATACACAAACATGTCAACATTGCAAAGAAATTGTATGTAGCATTTCCTTCCTTCAGTTTTTGGTTCTATTGACTGAAATAAATTACAGCTCAAACTGAAAGCTCTACAGCAGACTGCTGGGTTTAGTAATACAGAGACAGGGCCACAGCCTTGAAGCAAATATTTAAAAACTGTTATGTAAACAAAGATAAGTACTCTTTATGTCCTGAGAAGGAATATAAGAAGAAACTCAGGAGAAGTGCAATCACACTTGAAAAATTATGTTACTACAACCTATCTTAATAAAGTAATGTTGTTTTTTTCTGTTAAGTATCTGTCCTGATCTGGTTTACCTTGAAGGGATGACAATAAGAATTACACATGAATGTGCAAATATAAGTGACTCCCAACAGGCCATCGATACATACTTTCACTACAAAAATAAGGAGCGTCCAACAGGGCTGAGTTTTACCTCCATTTTTATTCAATACTTTTAAAAACAATGTTTTAGGTCTTGAAGGATGGTAATGTGTTTGAGATAAAATTGGTGACAAAAATCTGACTATCCTTCCTACTCAGAGCTGATTACCCTACTTGGTGTCCAGCACACAAACTGGTTGACATGGGCTGTTGTCTTCTTTAGAGTAATATTCTCCCCCCCCCCCCAAAAAAAATCCCAACACTGCACTTTGACCATTAACTATTATTGGCAATTAATTATAACTTTTGGGGAAATCAAAAGTTATGGTCTTTGGGCATAACTTTCTTACACAACAATGAAGTGCAAGTGTCCTTCACACTGACCAAGTAACTTTTTATCAAGTAGCTGGTTTGCCTAATACTGTGAAAATTGTAACAGTTTTAACAAATAAATTAAACTACAGAATGGAGTATATTATTCAAGTAAAACTTTTGTGAAAGTATTGTTGAGAGGATGGCATGAAATTAACCTCAAAGTACCCTAGAAAAACATCTGGTTCCTTTACTATCAGAATTCAGGCCTAGGTATTAAAGCTGATGACTCTGGGAATAATGTACTTCTGGTCTTCTTAGACCTCTCAGCAAATCTTTGATACCATCAAACATGGTATCTTACTCGATCATCTGAGAAGGTCAGAGATTGAAGGCATGATTTACAGTGGACCTATTCCTTCCTGAATGGGTATTTCCAGTCAGTGGTTTCAGAGAAGCTCAGTTGCTGTTCATTTGTGGGTTTTGGAGTTTTCTCTATTATTTCACATTCACGCGAATACTTTCAGAGAGGTCCCTGAGCTCTATGGAGTTGCTGTGATATCACCTCCAGCCTGAATTGTGTATAGTAATGTGGTGGAAATCTTGTACTGATATTTGGGAGTTATTAGGAACTAGGGCAACTCTGAGGATGAAACAAGCTAAAACTAACACATAGTTCCTAGTCATTTACTGTTTCTCAAGTATTATCTATTAGGGAGTAGATCTGTGGTCTGGGGGCCTTCTAGACTCACAGCTACTCCTAAATAGGTTAACAGAGGCTACAGACAGAAGGTCTAATTTTGACCGATGCCCAAGTAGTAATTCAACTGATACAACCTTTAAAAATCCTGTAGCAATAACAACATGTGTCCTCATTACTACTGCAACAAGCTCTACTTGGAGCTGCCTTGGAGACCACTTGAAAACTTCAGAATGTCAAATACCAATTACTTAATCAGTCTGGTTCACTAAGAGCAAATAACTTTGATGTATAGCTCTGCACTGGTATCCAGTACATTTCTAATTCAAAAACTTTGGTTTTTATCTATAAAGCTCCAGGTGACTTGGACCCAGAGTGCATTCAGTATTACCTTATCTAACTAGCATCAATCCACCTATTTACCTGCATCCTGGGAGAACCTATTAGTTTTCCTCTATTTTCGTGAAGTGAGATGAATCTGTTTTTTAATCACCTCCCCAGTCTTTTGATTCATTTGGGTTTAGTAACTGCTGAAGTAATCCAAACCAAAGTTTTACCTCAAAAGGAAACAAGTATTGGATTAATGTGTTCAAGTAAAGAGAAGTCAAAGTGTTATTGTTTTATTCATTCAGAAACTCCTTAGAACTTAGAAGAAGTGGACATCACAACACTGCAGAATTGCAGAGAATTCGAAAGGATTCATAAATTGTTCGTCACCACTTGTACGGATACCCCAGCTTGTTACACCTAGCTCACAAACTATTTTTTTTTCACTTTTGGTTTCCTAATTTCACCTAACAATATTGCCTTTCATCATAATCACAATGAATGAACCTTATTCACAACAATTCATCTCCATTTAGAAAAACAATTATTCACATCTACTCACAGAGGTAGCAATAGATCAGGGGTGTCCAAACTTGGGAACTTTAAGACTTGTGGACTTCAACTTCCAGAATTCCCCAGCCAGCATAGCTGGCTGGGGAATTCTGGGAGTTGAAGTCCACAAGTCTTAAAGTTCTCAAGTTTGGACACCCCTGCAATAGATGTATTGCCTGCTACCTTCATCTAGGTTTTACTTGAAAGCAGTAAAGCAAATCCATTTTCCAGCAAGACTGAAAATGAAACAAACTAGAAAAAAGTACTATAATTTTAATGTGCTTTAAGATTGTCATACAGGGAGGAGCTAGGATAATAAAGAGGCAGCAGCAACTGGGAAAAACTCCTTCAAAAGAGGCTTTTTAATCACCGGAATCCATTGTTTTAAATACTAGCCTTGTGCTGCCTTATTGCAACCCTCAACATATAGAAAGAAGAGAGAAAACTCTGAGATAATCATCAAGGGAAAAAGAAGGAAGAGACATTGTACACTTTCTGCAACAAAGGTATAGCCAAGGCCACAAAACAGCTGAAAGTTGAGTTATCTAACAAGCCGGGAACTAACTCCTATAAGTAAATCTATTCTCCAAAACCCTTCCAATGGAAATGATGCTTTAGAGTGGAATTAACAAGCAGAGATTGAAAGCCATTAGCTTTCAAATCTCTCCTTTTTTATGGAACAGGACTCTCCCAGCTCCAAACATACTGCTGTGATCTCCCCAGCAGCTAGAGTTATTCCAGGATAAGGGTGTAAATAACAAAAACATAGTTGACTCCCTAACCATACAAAGCTTGCTAACAGAAATAAAAATTCCATTTCTGAGTTGTACACAGTTAAAATCAAAGGGGAGACCTTAGAAGACATCTTCGCAAAACGTATTGAAAACCAGTCAAACGGCAACACTGCTAAAGCACAGATCTCCTGTACAATGTATGTTTTCTATCTGGGAAGATTTTCCGTCATCCATGTCATCGATGCCTCAAAAGTTATTTCTTTCTTCAAAAGGCAAGTGGACTGTTTTTTCCTTGAGGAAGAAGAAAAAAGAAGAAAACAGTCCAATTGCCTTTTGAAGGAAAAGGTACCTTTGAGATAAATTTTCTATCATTTCTCTAGTAGTATTTTGAATCCCATATAATAACAATTCCCCATCAACATTTTAAAAGCTAATTTAATTCCTTCTAATTGTTCAAAACAGAATTTAAACTCAACTAATGGTATTGAAGCACTCTTCCCTCACTAGGATACTGTATTAAAGACAATGTTTTTAATGGAGTGCCCATGTTTTGGGCATTCCAACCTAAGAATATTTGCTATAAACACTTTTCATTTCAAAGCACCTGGATTTCTGAATCGTTCAAACCTGTGTATAAGAATGGCCTAAAAGGCTACGCCCATCTACACTATCTTGAACAAGATGATTCATTTTAAAGTAAATATCCCTGCTAGTAATCTGTTCCAGAAAACTTTCCAATATTTATCCCTGCCAAAACCAACCTTCAGTAAGCAGCTTTATGCTCAACAACCCAACTAACCTATTAACCAACATATTTATACATTAATCAACTGAATATTCCCTTTTTCCTACTTAAGAATTGTGAAGTGGGCCTTACAATATACAGCACAAGATTGTTCTGAATGACTCAGATCTTGAGTGTACGCTTACACTGTCCAAGCTTCAAATCATATAATTCAAACATCAGTCTCAACCCTTTTCTTTAAGGGGGCAAGCCTCTATTGGTGGGGAAGGGGGCCCTAGGGGTTGAAAAAAACAAAAGAACTAGAATATTGGAACCAGGTAAGAAAATAGGTTCATGCAGCAAAGTTTAATTTTCCAATATTTGGCATTACAATTAAGATAAAGGTTTCATATTTTCCCTACCAGCATTATCAAAGAGTCTTCAGAGCTGTACTGAATTTGGACTTTCCAACGATGTTAATCAACTAATTCCAGTTTCCATTTACCTGCTAACCGTACACAAAGGGCAGATATATGTGGCTGTTCCTTCCTCTGACCTGGGAAACTGTCAAAGCAAAATAGAAAAATACAGTGCTCCCTCTCTACATGACTGACACTTTAGTATCTCAAGTTAAGATACAGATTATTTGTTTCCACTGGAGCCAAAGCGTAAACTGAAGAGGTAAGTTTAAAGCAGCAAAGTCTTTACAAAATGATCTAGAACTCATCCAGCCTAATACTTCAGGTTAATAAGCAGAGATAATTATTTTGTCTTAAGGTTTCATGAAAAGAAAAAGAAAACAAGTAGGCAAGCGATAGTTCTGCATGTTGTGGTTACCTATGAAATGAAAGCCACTTGACTCCTTCACAGAGCACAACACCCGAAGTCATAAGAAGTTCAGCGAAGTACTGAGTTTCAATTCCTTCCTCCTCATGTTTTTTGAACTGGATTCCAGATGTTGTTAATAGCTCTATAGAATCCTGGGCATACATGTCCTCTCTAGAAGAAGCATTATTAAAAAATAATCACTATTGTTAATATAGTTGTCAAAAGAATTTTAAATGAATTACCAGCAGAAAGCCTATATTACTGCTAATAAATCGTCCTTGTAAAAGAATTTTGCTAATTAGATATATGCATGCGTGCATGCACGCACGCGCACACACACAAGCAGAGTTCAACCAAGTTATGCTCACGGGTAAAAGAATTGTTAAATAATACATATTGTGATACTTCCAAAATACATGCTTTTCATTAAAGAAAATTCTTTTGTACGCAACACTGTTAATTTGACTGCAAATGTCCATTCACTTCCTACAAACTATTTACTCCTAATGTCAGCAGGAAACAAATTTTGGCTTTGAGTAAAAAATTGCTTTGACCTGAGTCTACGTAATCATGAAAGGTGATTCTTTAACCAATAATAGTGACCTCTGTTCATTGCAGTGGTGGATTTCAATTTTGTTTACCACCGGTTCCTTCATGCACATTCGCGCACTCGCAACATTTCTACACATGCACAGAAGCATCTGGGCGGGTGGGCAGAGCTTCCTGCCGCCACCACTACTGGTTCATCCAATCTGGGCCAAACCAGGAGCAACCCACCACTGGTTCATTAGTATTTTATGGCCTTCATTGAGACGATGGACTTGTTGCAAATAATCATGCAGGTGAGTACATATTTGGCCTGATCTTTACTTTGAAGCAGATGAGATATGAACATGGAGGATACTGATATTCGTTGTTACTCTTGTCAGACCACTTCCATGTCAAACTGCACATCATAGATGTCTCAGCTTCTGTAAAGTGCAGCAGGACTCTTTTGGTAGGCAGATTTCATGACATCCTGGCTGATCACCAAAACATGGAGACAGCTGAAGTATAGTGTGAATTTATTTATGTGGGGCCTTTGCCTAACTGCAAATCACAAGCCGCTCCCTGACTGTTTAAAGAGCCAAGGGAAATGAAGCTATTGATAGAATGCTACTGGTGCTACAGAAGAGAATGTGAGCACTATAAGAGTTCACATTCAAACCAACACAAAATTCTTTTTCTTCACAAATTGCTCTCCCAGAACCCTATTTATTAATTAATTAATTAATTAATTAATTAATTAATTTTATTTGTGATGTCTAGGCCACCCATTTTGCCAAAGCATCTAAGAGAACAGGTAGTCTAGACTTACAACCACAATTGAGCCCAAAATTTCTGTTAAGTGAGACATTTGTTAAGTTAATTTTGCCCCATTTTATGACATTTCTTGCCCCAGTTGTTAAGTGAATCATTGCAGTTGTTAAATTAGTGGCACAGTTGTTAAGTGAATCTGGTTTCTCCATTGACTTTACTTATCAGAAGGTTACAAAAAAGAACATAACCCCAGAACAGTGCAACTATCATAAATAAGAACCAGAAGCTAAGTAGTCAAATTTTGATCACTTGCTCTCAGGGATGCTACAATGGTTATAAATGTAAAAAATGATCATAAGTTACTGGTTTCAACGCTCTTATAACTTTGAATGGTCGCTAAATGAACTGTTATAAATTGAGAACTACCTGTAGTCCTCCTAAGAGTAATTTTGAAGCTTCTGGAAAAAGATGGGTGGGACAAAGTGCCTGTAGACACACTGGATAAATGTGGCAGGTTAAGTCACTCATGTCCACTCTAAGTAGGTTCCCAGACAGATAAGATCCAGAGTGATGAATGAAGCAAGGTCTTGAGATATTGTCTGTAATTAGCTTTAGCTTGTAAACTCCAAGGAAATCATCAGAATTCCCATGCACTCAAGAACCAGTTGTTAAACCAATAAGATCCCACCCCTGATACTAAGCCTTTCATGACATAGCACTGAAATACATCATATACCATGTTGTTTGCTGAGAGGAGAGGATATATTGGGTAATTCTATCATGTGTGGTCTGTAACTGACTATAGATGTTTACTTTGGGATAAATATTTTGCCTGTGTCTTAATTTGAAGGTTTTTTTTTTTTACTGTCTTGTGCATTATCCAGATTCAAACAGTTAGGAAGAACTACGTACATTGTAAATGAATAAACTAAATGTAAGCTAACTCCAGCTAATATCAATAACTTCCATCCACAGATGCACAAATCAACTTATGAAGTGAACATTTCTTAATGCTTCCTCCTTCCTGGAAATCCTAACACCCATAAGAAACCAAATTAAGATGATCCAGAGAATCTTATAAAGAACAAAAAACCTGTAGAATACAAACTTTGGCAACATGTGGAGGAAGTCAGCTAATCTTGGGCAAAGGCTCCAGTTTTGGTTGATTTCCTTCTGGCCTCAGCCAATTTCAGAGATTTTCCTGACAATAAAGCTACTGGATGACAAGGCCTCCATATGTGGGCCATTCTTACATGCATTGCTTGATATAAACCAATGAATGACATCGATGTAAAGTTCAAGCACAAAGGATGTAACCCTAACTATCTCAACTAGGCATGCAACAGAGGTTTTTAAAATAATATTAATAATAAATCTCAGATTGAACATTATATGAGTTTTAAGAATTTGAACAATTTTACCTAGGCATAATTTGTCATACTTCCTGCACTTAATGGAAAAACAGCAGAAAAAAAACCCTAGTTAAATTATTTGATTTTAAAATACTCTACACACTTAAAGACACACAACCAAGTTCCGGAACTTACGTTAAATTAAATTTAAAATTAAATTGCCATGTTGAAGTTCCTGGAGGGTATTCACCTTGCTCATTCATGAATGTCAACCCTAACTGGATTATTTTAAGTAAATCTACATTACAGCGGAGTAGCTGGTATTGATAGTCTGCATTGCTTCTGAATTCTCCAATAGGCCGTGCAACTACACCAGGAAATTCTGTGTCCTGAAAAGCATAAATGTGAAAAACAAGATGGAACTATTAGAAAAGTGATACAATTCCCCACTTTTTATAGCTAGATGCTCTATATGTTCTGTATACTTGATATAAAAGACTAAACATGGAATCCAATTACTGTATTGCAGTTAACTCAGGCATTATGGGTAAACCCAGGAGCTGTGCAAAGAAACTTATTTATTAATCTAATTATTCAATATTAGTTTATTTTATTAAAATACGAAATAGAACTAGGAACTGTAAAGACAATATACGCGTAGGACCTATTCAGAACTAATTATTAATTACTTTGAACTTTTTTCCAATGAAATCAGTAATGGGAGACAGTTTGGTCTAGTGGTTAAGACACCCAGCTAGAAAGTGGGAGACTGTAAATTCTAGTCTACCACCTTAGCTGGGTGACTTGGGTCAATCACTCACTCTCAGCCCAACTCACCTCACAAGGTTCTTGTTGTGGGGAAAATAGGAGGAAGGTGTGTTGGATATGTTCACCGCCTTGAGTTATTTGTAAAAATAATAAAGGCAGGATATACTGTATATAAATAAATAAAATGGAAATCTTTTGTTATTTTGGAAGAAATGCATTAGATCCTTTACGTTTTTCTTTTACAAATCATTTACACTGCCTCTGTAACCAAAGAAGAATACAGATATTCCCAATATCTTACCATGGCAACATAGTTAAACTTCCGTATAACCTGACGAATTTTCTTCATCTCTTCATCTAGGTTACAAGCCCACACTTCACAGATTCTTTGGCTGTGATCTACTGTGGCTGCTGGCATAATTAGGAGGTTTCAGATACCAGGCATCAAAAAGATATACTTGATGAAAAGTCGATTTCATAAAACAAGTTTAAATTTTATACCTAAAACAGCAAGACAAGAAATAAATAATTTTAATGAATTTATAAACATAAACAAAATTATCAAAAAGTAAATGAAAACTCAACACCCTATAGCACAACCAGCCCAAGCCACACCTCAAAAACATCTTAAGAACTCCTTAATTTTACAACACATTGGCAGACTTAATCATAGTTTGAGTATTTAGACACGCCAGAGGTGGGCGTCACATAATGTGACAACTGGTTCACCCAGAACCGAAAATATGACCATGTGCGCCTTCCACGCATGATGTGGCATCAAAAACATGGTGATTATATAGGACGGGATAGTGCCGGGGCGGGTGGATGGGCCCAACTGCTGGTCAGAACTAGAACAAAAAAACTCCAACCTCCTTACCAGCAATTCACACCCAGATACGCAAGCATTAATACCAGAATTAACACCAAAGCAAGATGTAAACAATATCCTAATCAAGAAACTACCATCTCAGATAAACAATCAAGCTGTCAGGATTCAAAAAGCAGACATGAACAAAAGCCTAATCAAGGAACTGCTAAGAAGAAGAAAAATCTCTACCAAAATATACAGCTAGCCACTGTATATATAAACAAAGATCAAACCCTTCTAAACACTTAAGATATTACTTAATCTGGTAACAAAACAATCACAAGTAAACAACTAAGCTCAGACAGCTTCCATAAAATTCAACTATCTGGACTATGAGAATTATATATAGAGAAAGGAAGAAGAAAAAATACACACGAATTAGCTTACACAACTCCATCAACTAAGATTACCTCATTTGCAAATCTTCAGAGGTAAAAAAAAAAAAATAGATTTTTTAACTGTTATTTGTTAGAGGAATATCCAGCTTGCAATCCTATACAGTAGAAACTTTTTCAAGAAATAGCTTCCACTGAGTTCAATAAAACCTAATACGATATAAATATATACCGTATTACAATTCTTCAGAGACTCCATAATGAAATAACAGTATATTAATATATTATACACACCATTTATTCATAATAATTTTGAAGTAAATCTTTCTATTTCAATTAATAGTCATGGTAATATATAAATATAAATTTACTTTCAACTGTTGTTCATTTCCATGGGATTTGTTTAGCATATTTTGGATGGCAACTTTGAATAACTTCAATTTAATTCAATAAAATAACAGCCATTGTTTACAATCTATGTAAGGAATTTAGTTTAGCCACATTTTTGTAATCAGCAGTAATAAAGTTTAATATTTATACTGGCTAATAATGTAAAAAAACATGCCAATTGATCAAGAACAAGTTAATGAACAAGTTAACAAGAGCAATTAATGTAAAAATAAGATCTCTATATCCTCTTGCCAAATACATGCTCATTTCCTGGGTGTGCCTGAAGAAAATTATAAAATTATAAATATTGTTCCATATACTCTCTTCTCCTGCAATCTAGGAGTGGTTTTTTATTGCTAAAGACTATTTATCTTTATATATTTAAACAATGTCCTCCATTTGAAGCAGAAAGCAATCTGACATAAAACACTACAGTTCTAGACTGTAATATCCCGGAAATGTTTACAGCAGTCGGTAATTCACCAATTGATTTGGATCTTGCCCTCTGACACAATTTGCTAGGAAATATGGAAGCTCTAATCCAAATCATCTGGAGAGTATCAGACTGCATTGTCCTGTTTTAAGGCATAGAACAAATTACTATAATAAATCAAAGCATTAAACAAATACATAGAGCTAACCATTCCTAGGCAAACTGAATTTTCTTAGTCTAGTTTAGAGTTTAGCCTCAGAAAACATGTACCATATTTTTCGGAGTATAAGATGCACCTTTTTTCCTCAAAAGACGCTGAAAATCTGGGTGCATCTTATACATCGAATACACATTTTTTGCCTCCCGAAGCCCCTCCTCTTCACCAAAATGGCCATGCATACCCTTATGGAGGCTTTCAGAGGAGAGCTCCTGGGGGTTGGGGAGGGCAGAAATGAGCCAAAATGGACCGTTTTTTGGTCCCCCCCCAGCAGCACTCTATAAGCCTCCATAAGGCTATGCATGCAATTTTTTTACGAAAAACGGGCCCGTTTTTTTACTCGTTTTTGGCTTCCCACCCCACTCCCCAGGAGCACTCTGCAAGCCCCCCCCCCCAAGCTAATCATGCCTTTTATTTGAAAAAAACGGGCCCGTTTACATGAAAAACTTTTTTTTTCTTTTGGAAAGCTCTTTAACTGATTGATGAGAATTACATGGATCAAATGCTATGCCAGCAGAAACAAGTCTGAGGTGCTGCAGGTTGTAAGCAATTTCCTTCTCCAGCACATGGATAAGTACACCTGGAAACATCTACCTACCTACCTACCTACCTACCTACTCTCTCTCTCCCTATCTACTGTATTTTTCTCTCTCTATCCCTCTACCTACCTACCTATCTACTCTCTCTCTCTCTCTCACCCTACCTACCTACTGTATTTCTCTCTCTCCATCTACCTACCTACCTACTCTCTCTCTCCCTACCTACACACGCACACACTCTCTCTCTCTACCTACCTACTGTATTTCTCTCTCTATCTCTATTTCTCTCTCTCTCTATCCCTTTATCTACCCACCTACTTTTTTTTTAAATTTGCCTTTTCAAAACCTTGGTGCGTCTTATACTCCAGTGAGTCTTCTACAAATATGGTAAGTCTTTAGATCAGGGGTATCAAACTCAAGGCCCAGGGGCCAGGTCTGACCTGCAGGGTGCTTAGATCTGGGCTGGGGGGGCCACCTTGGAAACAGCAAAGGACCAGCCCGCAGTGCCTCTGCCAGCAAAAACGGAGCATGGGTGGGCCATGGGAAACCCTCCTAAGCTCTATTTTAACTGGCAGACGGTTGCAGAAGGTTGTCGTAGCCGGAAACAGAGCTTGGGAACCCATTTTTGCTGGCAGAGCGCTTGCGCCCCCACCTTGAGTGATGTTGAGTTGGCCATGGCCATCCTGGCCATGTCCACCCTGGGCCCCCAAGTCAAACACAACCCTGATGCTCCCTCAATGAAATTGAGTTTGACACCCCTGATATAGATAGCCCTTGACCAACAACCACAATGGAGCCTGCCCATTATGGTAAAAAACATGACTGATGTGAAGTGCCCACATGATCATCTCACTTAAGACCATCCATGCCTGCTGTTCCTGTTGCAGTTGTTAAGTGAAGCACGGGTTGTCTCAGGGATCACGGAGAAGGCCCTGGGATACCTAGCACAGGTTCCTGCCCCAGGAATCCCTCACACTTTTCTTCAGGCCTGTAGGGACCAGGCAGTGGGGACAACTCCCTATGGTCAGTCATAAGGGCAAACAACTGTGCAGGATGGATAAAAATTTGGTTTTTTAAATCAGATTTTTATTTAAATTGGATTTTTTTATTTAAATCATTTTTTTTATTTTTTTTATCAAATTTATTTTAATAAAATATTTTTGAAGCAAAAATCTATCTAAGGATAGTTTTGCATTTAAGATACATTAATAATTTAGTTTATTCAGCATGAAATGGGGCTTAGCTATGTAGCATGAGGCTGCATATTTTGCAATAGTTACATTTTTTATAAACTCATTCAATGAATCCAAGCTCTGAAAGCTGAGATAACATTACTTGTGTTAATGCATTCACACAATTTCACAGTAACCATGAGATAAATCATAAAACAAAGTTCAGGAATATAACTTTATCTCATTGTTTTGCAAATCTATCTACACTACAAACTATGATTGTTTGAAAAGAAATGCATCAGTAGCACCAGGCTCTAAGTATGAGGAGGAAGGGCAAGCAGTAAAAATGAAAGTGAAACCTTCTAAGCAGCTTATATGATACTAAAAAGCATCTGTCATTTCAGACCCATCATAGCAGCGCTTGTAAGTGGGCATCCACTCACCTGCTTCCTGCCACGTCCCTCACCTTGTGTCACTGCCACATCACCAGCCGTCCCATTAAAGTGAATGGGATTGTCGGTGAATCAAAGTGGGTCAGAGGATGAGCCACTGCAGGACAGAGATGACAGTTGCTCTTTAAAAATTATGATTTAAATCGAGTTGCTTTAAATCAAACCTAGTTACTAGTGATTTAAATCATGATTTAAGTCGACTTGATTAAAATCAAATCCACTCTGCAACTGTGGGAGTGCTGCAGTGGCCATAACTTTGGAACTGGATCGTAAGTAGTTTTTGGGGGGAGGCTGCCGTAAATCTGCATAACAATCTGATCAGATACTACTGTATCATTGTTGATATGTCACCAATGCCCATACGTCACAGAAGTAACCTAGGTTATTCATTGTAGTTATAAAGAGTTTTTAAGTTTAATTATCTGTATCAAATTAACCATCCATTCCTAACCTTGTCGCCTGCAGATTAGGCTATTTCACAACTAATGGTTGCAGATAACAAGAAATCATCTTAAAGTCAGCAACAAACATAGGACATAAAATGACTTGTTGCAGTCAGCCAGATGTTCAGACTGGATTTGGCATTTTTGTCTACCTATCAAGTCCTTTCCAAGGACCTGAGATAGGCAGATGTGGATGCTTGATGGTGTTACAGGTATTGTCACAGTATGTAAGCTGCTGTTATTTATTAGAATAGAATAAATCATTTGGAAGACTTATGGTTGGGAAAAGCTTGGTGCAACTTTTCTTGCCCAAAATCCAACAGTGAAAAATAGAGATGTTAGTTTTAGTTCTTTTCAATACCTTCCCTTCTATTCTCATTTTTTCACTGAAAAGATAAACATCCAGCAGCCTCACTTTGCTACTTATGCTTCTGCCCCAAAAGTGCCATAGCACAGCTTATGTCAGGGTTCCCCAAGGCTAATTGATCCTTGCATGTTTCAGATAGTCATTGCTCCCCATAATCGGAGGAACAATAACTTGAAGCTCGGATAGTCCCATCAACGTGGGAGATCCTGATTTAAGAACAAACCCCTCTCTCTTATCAGCACTGATGATGCTACCTCGTTTGGGTAACGAAACTTCTGTAAGAAAACAACCAAGCTCAGAGAGCACCAAGGACCCCCTCCATCCTGACTTAAAGAAGCATGTATAGTTTATACACTCAGCTCTGTATACCAGAACACATCCCTGGGCTATTGCTGAAAGATAATAAAGATATGTCTCTGCAATGAGCAAAAGACAACTCAATGGCATCTCTTATATCTTCCCGCACCACTTTTTTTAAAAAAAAATATTTTTGGGGGGATAGGAGGGAACTTCGCATAAAGGGAGCAGCAGACGTTGTCATGTAGACAGATCTGTTCAAGGTGAGGCGAGAGACACCTCTAGCTTTACTGTGTCAGGAAGGCAGGCAGGCTTGGATCGTACAGGATTGAGGTAAAGCAAAGGTGAGACAGGAGACTCCCGAGCGCCAGCCTCGGTTCGTTCTCTTCGGACTCCTCTCCCCACCCATCCCTCATGTCATGGAAAGAAAAGTTCGCCGTCGGACCGAGCGCGCTTCCACTTTACTCTCCCGACCACCTGCGTCTCCACCCCTCCATACCCACCTACATACGAGAAACGCTGTCGCCGCCGCTCTTCACGGGCTTTCCTAATGAAAGAAGCAGCGGTTACTCACGCGAGGGGAGGAGAAAGGGTCGAGCAGAGACCCGGCGGCGGAGGCAGCCCCGACGCGGCGAGGGAGAGCCAGAAAGCGCGGAAAACCACTCGCGCGGCTTCCCCACAGCCGCCCAGCGCACAAAGCCATTACATCATCAGCGCGCGCCGCGCTCTTAACCTTTCAACCCTCGATTCTCTCGCTCGCTTCCCTCCCTTCACGCTCCTTTCCCCCGCCGGGGAGACCCGGCAGAGCTTGGCCAATCGGACTCCCGAGCTGGCCCCTCCCGGCCTCTTCCCACCAATGGAAAGGCAACGGGCGGTGATGAACCGCCCACCAGATCGAGCGCAGGCGCGTTTGGTCGCCCCGGGTCCGGCAGGCGGAACGGCTGTGTCGCTTGTGTTCGTTTTCTCGGGCTTCACGTTCTGCTGGGACAGGAGAGACCCGAGGCGGTGGCGACGGCGGCGGCGCTGACGGGGAAGTCAAGGGAAGGCCGCCCCTCGTCTGTTTTTTTCTCTCTCTCTCTCGGTTAGCAAGCAGCGGGCTAGAAGAGGATGAGCTGGCTCTTCCACTACTCCAAAGGGGGTAGCGGTGGCGGGGCCGCCGCCGTTACCTCTTCCTCCTCTTCGTCCGCTGGCGGAATGGCGTTGCCTTCGACTCTCACCAGCCTCCAGCAGCAGCGGCAGCGGCAGATCGAGTCCCTGCGCAGCTCCCATGCCGCGTGAGTGACACCCCCTTAAGGGAGGAGGGAACCGCCGGCCGGCTCTTTTTCATAAAACGGTTGGGAGTCAATCCAGGGGTGGGTGAGGGAGGATGATATGAGGATGTCCCTGGGCAATCTCTTCATTTGCTGTTGGCAAACATGCCTTTTTTTCTTCAGTAGAGCGACTGAACGACTCGCTCCTCAGCTGAAAACTCAAGTCATCAAACCAAGGCAAATGAGGGGGCACTTAACTTCTTTAAAGGCGTGCGTAATGCACGGAGCTGGGCCGCCAATAATTTTTAAATTAATAGTAGTGGTATCTTTAAGGTGTGCCTTGATATTGCAGCTTTAAAGGGTTGGTAGGCAGAAGTAGAAGCCAGAGGAGACAAAAAGTGCAAGGAGGAGCAGTCACAAAACCCTGATTGAAAAAAAAGCAGCTGACATACAAAGAGGGCAGTGCCTATCACCCTTTCAAAGTGAAAATGGTTTGGTTGCAATCCAAAAACTATGACCATGGACAAGTTAAGGGAATTTGGCCTTCCCTGTATTAGAAAACAGGAAGTGAGTAAAATGCTAGTTCACCAATAGCCCTCAGCTTCCTTCAGCAAAACAAAGTTGTTGCCCAATAATGCTCCTATCAGCTTTCTTGTGAACACGCTAGTGTTTTCGGTTTCAATTACAGAGACCAATCTGCCTTCAAAGCCGGTTCTTTATATTTTCTGGGGTCCTCTGAGCTTTTATTCAAAATTAAGCTGATTAAAATAGGAAGGAGGGAATCAATTATTAAAGGAACCAGTTCTAGTTTAGTTATGATTTAGAGTTTCGAAGAGAAGAAATTATAGTTTGATCTGACCTTTGAAATTAGGGCTTTTTAAGATGCTTAATTGGGTCATTTGTATCTGGTTTCACTATTAAAGGAAACATTAATAAACGTGTTTCTCTTTTTAGTATAGCTGAAATACAAAAAGATGTGGAATATCGGTTGCCCTTCACTGTAAATAACCTGACAATAAATATAAATATGTGAGTATCTTTTGATTTGACTGTATGTCATGTTGAAAACTAAAATCATGCTTAGTGAATCAATGTGGGCTAGAAGGTCTTCTGTTAATTTTCTATCACACCACATTAGGGCTTTCTCTTGTTTTCCTCTGTTTCAATCTGGATATATTTCAAGGAGAGAATGTTGTTTCTGTATTATTCTCAAGGAGCGCATTGCCTACATCTATGTGGCAAAATTGTCATCAGCTGTATTTATCAGCATTTTTTCTTACACACCTAAATGATAATCATTTAGTTTTATGAAGTTTTGCTTCATCAAAATAAGTTGACTTATTTTGATTTTAACTTATTTTCTTGGAGTACACCTAAAATTACTTTTATTTAAAAAATCACATTTCTTCTTGGAGATTTCAATAAAAAGGCCTTTGTTCATTATCTTCAAACATCTGGTTCAGAAAATTACCTAAACAGAGATTGAGTAGGACACTTATTTCAGTGGTTGTCTGACAGAGTAAGCATATATTAGCTGTTTGATGTTTGTGTTATAAATGCTAGAATTCAAATGGATGAACTATGTTTTTGGCTAAATTGTGATTGTACAAAAATTGTTAGGAAGAACTGTACTTTCACTCCCAGTTCTTCACATTCTCTAGAAAGGTGGATTTTATATTTTGAAATACAATGTAATAGAGAGCTAAATCATACATGAGAGTTATGATAACTATCAAATATCTTGGTGTTTGCAGCTTGCTTCCTCCTCAGTTTCCTCAGGAAAAGCCAGTCATCAGTGTTTTCCCCCCAATACGGCACCATATAATGGACAAACAAGGAGCATATGTGACCTCTCCATTAATTAATAGTGTATGTATAAGTGAATTATTTTCTAGAATAATCAACGGTAAAATGCATGTCTCAAGATGTGCAACTGGCAACAATTATAGTTTATTGTAGAATTGTTCATGTTTATACCTACTGACCTCTTGGTTCTGGTAGATAGTTTTCCCATGAACTTTCTTGAAAAAAACCCACATTTTTAGAGTGGTTTTCCCAAATTAAATATATAAAAAATTAGAAAGTATTTTTACAGAGCTCCTGATGTGTTTAAGTTCTTATAATTCCAGGTTATTTATCAGCTCAGTTTCTGCATACAGAGCAAAACTGGGCGTCATTATATATATACCACTGTCACTTGCATGCATCATCTAAGAGGCGACGTGATTGTTATTAGCTTTGTATCATGCCTTGTCATCTCTGTATCTATCCAATCTATCTCAAGGCAGTAAACATAAGTAATACTCCTGTCTTCAAAACAATAATCCTGTGAGATAGGGTGGGCTGGGAGAGAATAACTGATTTAAAATCACCTAAATGGTTTTCATGTCTAAGAGAGCATAGAAATCTCAGTCTCCTGATTTCTAGCCCAGTACCTTACCCACTACACCAAGCTGCCTTTTTTCATGTAAATCAATAATAAATGGACTTTGTTGTATGGCACATAATTTTTAACCATGCTAATTTTTTAAATTATTTAACAGTTTACAATGCACTCTGACCTTGGCAAAATTGTTCAAAGTATACTTGATGAATTTTGGAAAAGTCCTCCGGTTTTGGCTCCCAGCGCAACAACATTCCCATAGTAAGTAAGCACATTAAAATATGGGTAATAATTTCAAGCATCACTATGTGTATACTTATGAGGCAAACTCAGATCAAACTTAATTAAATCAGGATGTGGCTGTCAACCTTATATAGCAATTTTGTTTCTTTCATCTTATGCATTAAAAAGTCAGATTTCAATAAAATTTTAAACTATTCTTTTGGCTTGAGCTGTTCTTTGTTGGACATAAGGCTAATACACGTAGATAAAAATCGAGTATTTTCGGTTTCAGTATTGAAGGTCCTTAGCTCTAAACATCTTTCTTTCCCTGATCCATCTCAACTTATGAGTATAAATGCTTATTTATAATTGGTCAAAGAAGATACGGAATAGGGGCAATACGTGACACAAAAAGGAGAGTTTATAGTGAGTATCAACAAAATACAAAGATCCATTGGCCTAGATGTAGTAGCATCAGATGCATAATTCCATCACAGATTTGTTTTCACTAAAAACCAAAGCTTTTCTAAATTTCAGCATCTAGCTTATACTTTAGATTATATTAGCACTGAAAAGACTCGTTCTGACATACCTAGTTCATAATAGAACATTGCTGAAGTTTTATTTAGCCCCTCAGTTTTAATTGCTTGGATTAAAAGAACCATCATGCCTAGATGCTTCATGAAATGGTGAATCATTGCTATGTGATCACTCTGGCATTGATAAGATTAACAGGGTTGCTAGTCATGCGTTTGGTTAGAATTAATTACAACTATTGTCAACTGTGTTTAACTAGAAAACTACTTAATGCTTAATACAATTTCATTTTGAGAAGAAAAACCTGAAAATGCTATAAAATAATTTTCTGATAATAGATTGTTTTTCCCCATAGCCTTTACAGCAAGCCAACTGGAATTCCTACATATGCTCAGAATTTTCCATTTCTTTCTGCATATCTGCCACAAGAAACAAATAGGTCTGTAGCATCTGTGCCCCTTGCAGAATCACTTTCTTCAAGTTATAGTACAGATAGACTTGCACCTCCTTCCTTTGGCATGATAACTGACTTGCCATTACCTGTTCCAACAACAGAAACATTATCACAGGTATGTATTGGTAGTGTACCTTACAAAGCATGTTGTTCGTTTCCCAAAAGATACCATTCAAATATCAAATATTAACATTTATAGAACTTTAATTTTCCAGCAATACTTGAACTTTTAAGATGATGATATTCTGAGCTCCAAAATCTTTAGAGATGTTATAGAACTTGAGTACAGGAAAAACTGCTGTTGTATAGTTTAGTATTCTGTCATATAGATACCATGCAAGCTGGATTATTATTTAAAACATATATATTGTTTAATATTTTTAGGGAAACCAAAATGGATTTGGGTACAAAATGCCTGAGGTTCCAGATGTATTTCCAGAATTATCAGAACTAAGGTAAAAAGATTTAAAAGGATGTGTGTGCGTGCTAAATATGGGTAAAAGTTGTTCCTCAATATTGAAAACCATAGTCTTACCTTATATCTCTTTCTCAGTAAAACCAGATTCCTAGTAGTATAAAATAAGTCATCAGCAAAATCTCTCTTTAGCTAGATCTGAGTAGAAGGTGAAAACTTCAGTACTGTACCAGTTTCACTTTTATTTTTGCAAATATACTGTGTGCACAATTATTAGGCAATTGAGTATTTTTACTATATCATCATTTTATTAGATATTTTTCACCTCCAAGTTGTATAAACGTGAATGCTTAGTTCAGGGGTATCAAACTCAAGGTCGCAGGCTGAATCTGGCTCGTAGGGTGCCTAGATCTGGCCCACGGGACTGCTCTGGAAACACGACCGGTCCAATGTGACTCTGCCAGTGAAAATGGCGCTTGGGAAGGCCACACCTCTAGGCTCTGTTTTCGGCCGTGACATCCTGCAGCCCTCTGCCAGCAAAAACGGAGCTCTGGGGGCCACACTCAACCCTCCTGAGCTCCATTTTCACTGGCAGAGGGCTGCAGGAGGATGTAGCAACTGAAAATGGGACCTGAAAGGGGGGGGGGGATTCTTGAAATTTCTAAGATATTGCAGCACTCTTGAAATTTCTAAGGTATTGGGGCATGATCACAGAACCATCAAAAATTTTGTTGCAAATAGTCAACAGGGTCGCAAGAAACAAGTTGAGAAAAAAGACGCACATTAACTGCCAAAGAGTTGAGAAGAATCAAACTTGAAGTTACCAGGAACCCATTGTCCCCCAGTGCTGTCATATTCCAGAACTGCAAACTATCTGGAGTGCCCAGAAACTGTTCAGTACTCCGAGGCATGGCCAAGGTGAGGAAGACTGAAAGCTGACTACCACTGAACAAGACACATAGGTTGAAAGAATTTTCAAAATTTTATGAATTGATGAAATAAGAGTGACTCTTGATGGACAAGATGGATGGGCCCGTGGCTGGTCAGTAACAGGCACAGAGCTCCATTTCGACTCTGACACCAGCAACGTGGAGATGGGGTACTGGTATGAGCTGGTATTATTAAAGATGAGCTAGTTGGATCTTTTTGGATTGAAGGTAGACTCAAACTCAACTCCCAAACCCTACCCCAATGTTTAGAAGACACTTTTTTCAAGCAGTGGTACAGGAAAAAGTCTGCATCTTTCAAGAAGACCATGATTTCTATGCAGGTCAATGCTCCATCACATTCATCGAAGTACTCCATTGCCTGGGTAGCCAATAAAGACCTTAAACATGAAAGGATAGTGGCATGGCCTCCTTCCTCACCTAATCTAAACCCTATTGTGGGCCCTTCTTAAATGGGAGATTTACGGTGAAGGAAAACAGTACACTTCTCTGAACAGTGTCTGGGAGACTGGTTGCTGCTGTGCAAAAAGTTGATCATCAACAAATCAAGAAGTTGACAGGTTCCATGAATGGAAGGCTTATGACTGTTATTGAAAAGAAGGGTAGCTATATTGGTTAGTGGTTTTTGTTGTTGTTTGAAATGTCAGATATGTTTATTTGTACATTTTGAGTTGTTTATTGTCACTTTAACAAATGCGAATAAATGAGTGATATGCGCACATTTTCATTTTTCATTTAGTTGCATAATAATTCTGCACACTAGTAGTTCCCCAATAATTGTGCACACACAGATATTCTCCTAGGAAAGCTAAAACCTCACTTTTACTTTCTTAAATATTCAGGTTTGAGGTTTATTAACATTTTGGATTGACCGAGAGCACTGTTGCTATTCAATAATAAAATTAATCTTCCAAAATACAACTTGCCTAATAATTGGGCACACACTAAATTTTACTATGTTCCTGCTTTGTTCATTTGTTTAGTGTAGTAATTGCCATGAACTGTTTTTACCTGAACATTAGCAATTCTCAGGATTCATTCTCTAAAAGTTATGACATTCTCAGGAAAGTAGCAGTGGCTGAGTTCAGATTCTGGAAATAATTAAGCATTAATCTTGCATATGTATTCCTTTTTTAATGAGATAAAGATTAGCATTATATTATATGCACCAGAATGAAATGGCACATTATCAAGAAACAGTTGTCAAAATAATATAGTATATATTTTGCCTGGTTGCTAAATACTGTGTTTATTTTCTTTGCAATTCAGCATATCAGAGCTGACAGACATGAATGAACAAGAAGATTTATTACTAGAACAATTTGTTAATCTACCCCAATTGAAGCATATAATTAATGATAAAGATGATTTGGTGAAAAGTATTGAAGAACTAGCAAGTAAGACTTCCAAATATTTCTATTTAGAATAACATTTTATCAAAAAAGTGATATTCTTCTAAAATTCAACAGTGGGTTTACCTTGCAGAAAAAAATTTGTTATTGGAACCAAGCTTGGAGACAAAAAGGCAAACAATACTAGATAAAGTAAGTACGAGGAAAAATATTTTCTGCAATTGGGGAATTGATTTCTGACCCGGTTTAATAAAACCATATTTTCATTCTAGTATGAACAACTGATTCATTTGAAAAACACATTTGAAAAGAAAGTACAAAGACAGCATGAACTTAGTGAGGTGAGCTTTTCCTTTTTGCAAGAGGAAACAAAATATTATTCACTTACTTGTACAGAGATTGTTAAGAGTTCCCATCCCATCCTGTTTTGGACCTCCCTTAATTTTTTTTCTTTGGCGTTAAAAGTATAATTTATTGATCCTTTTTTAACTGCCCCCATCTGACTGTTCTAAGTACCATAACAACAAAGCACATAAGTAAACAGTATCATATTTTTCGGAGTATAAGATGCCCTCCCACCCCCCCAAAAAAAGAGGGTGAAAATTTGGGTGTGTCTTATATACCAAATGTAGCCCCGCCCAGCTGCCGGCCTCCATCCTTCGGCCTCCACGTGTCCTCAAACGGAGCTTTTAGTGGCTGCAAAGGCAGCCTCTCAAACGTAGAGTCTTTCGAGCAGTCTCCAAAAGCTCCATTTGCAAAGGAGCTTCTCTTTGCAAAGGCAGCCTCTCAAACTGATCGTGCTGAATCAGGCTAATGTGGTGAAGCTGACCAGGCTGGCTGTTAAGGATGCTAGCCAGGTGATTTTTTTTTCTTATTTTCCTCCCCCCAAATGAAGGTATGTTCTTACACTCCGGAGCATCTTATACTCCGAAAAATACGATAACTGATCAACCCATCCAAAGATGGACACCCATAGTAGCTAATTAAGGTTATTGGCACAGTACAAGCTGTTATAGCTACTTTGCAAAATGCCAAGGGGTGGGGGATCCCTGTGGACCTCCTGGGGAAATGAACTGAACATTTCCAAGTTACACACTGTTCTTTTCACAGAGTTGCAGTGCAAGTGCTCTGCAGGCAAGATTGAAAGTGGCTGCCCATGAAGCTGAAGAGGAGTCTGACACTATTGCAGAAGACTTTCTGGAAGGGAAAACAGAAATAGACGATTTTCTTAGTAGTTTCATGGAGAAAAGAACAGTATGTAGATTTCAAAACCTAATTGTTTAAAATATTTCAAACCTTAAAATACCAATACTTAAGTTCCTACTTCAGAATGGCTTTTGTTTGCCAAATTGTCTAACATTTCTGGCAAGCTAAGTGTGCATTAAATTATTGCTTTGTGAAGCATGCATTAACTATAGGAATACAACTGTCCCATCACTTTCCTGCTATCTGCAATGCACAATGTTATGCAAGGATAGAGAAATAATAACAGTGGTATAATATGTTGTTTAAGTAGGTAGGATTACAAACAAATGTCAATATTACCCCATCCATCCTTATGGTATTGGGCTAAAGAGCCAAAGAGTAAGAGGCCTATTCCCCACTTTTGTATGAAAGAACATCCTAATGGGTCAAGTTTTTTCTTCCATTAGGGCACAGAATCCTTTTGAATTTTGTTCCATTGGAATAATTTGATTACGTATGTTTTATTTATTAACTTCATTGTTAATGGCAAACTCCAAGGGGAATGTACCCAAGAAAGAATGTACCTTGATATTATTATTGATAGCTTTTGAATAATGAATATTGTAATGTCTGCTATTAACTAATTATTTAAACTGTTAGAGGAACATTTGCTCAGTGTTAAATCAGTAAGTCCTAGCTTAAGTGTCTTTAGAATTGCATTCTAAGGATATGAATCATCTTAACTATTGTACTTCATGTGCCTGCACATGAAGCTTGCTAGCTGAGATGAACACAAATTTAGTCAAAGTTTGATTTCTTTATTTTGATTGTTTTAGAAGCATTATTTTCCACCAAAGTAAATTTGGAATATATGGTGTTAAATTGTTCTTCCTTAGATTTGCCACTGTAGAAGAGCCAAAGAAGAAAAACTACAACAGGCAATAGCAATGCGTGGTCAATTTCATGCTCCATTATAGGTACGTTTCAAATGAGGCAGATTCTAATTGTCCTACCTGCATTTATCAGGATACAGTCATATAAATAATGTCCACCAGTTCTGAATGTCTGGTAAGACACGTTCCTATTATGTGTATTAAGCAAGTATGTACTCATATAAATTATGTATGTCCAGAGATAAGTTTTACATAATACCACAGAACAAAAACCACACATACAAGAATGTAAGCTTTTGATTATGTAATTGGGAAAGTTTTACATTGCTTCATGTAAAAACATCACAATTAGAAACAATGTCAACTACTTGTGAAAAAAATCCCCCCCCCCCCAAAAAATGGAATTAGCCAACGCTTACATGCTCATATTTAATTCTCCAGTAGATCCCACAATCATCCAAAAAGGCTTTTCTGTGCATTTGGGACATGGATGGAGAGTCCTGGACATTGTGGATTATGTTATGCAATACTGCAAATAAGGTAGAAAAGGGCAGGAGGAATCATTAAAGAGAATTACTTTATGGCATGATACAAACAACATGCAGTATGCCAACTTTCAATAATATATACAGTTTTACTTTGTCTTTTGAGTTTAGCCTTTTATGAAAATGGTCAGTGCAATCAGGGATTAGAGGATATGTATTGGTTTTTTGCCTTAAATTAACCTGAATTTAAGAAAACATGAAATTTTGTATGTGTGCATTGAGAACTTTGACTAATGGTAGATACTTTTTTCTATTCACAGATTTTTTTTTCCTGCTAATTAGAATTTTAAGGCAGCAAATCCAGCAAAGCACATTTTCATAGATCTGTTATTTTGCAAATAAGCATTTCATTATGGCTGTATTTATAGAAAAAAACTGTATATAGAGCTGGGGTGATTTTTTGTACAAATTAGAGTGTCTTTCTATTCTTATTTTATTCAAAATGTACTTCTACTGCAATTTTTGCACTAATATTTCTTGTTATTGATTACCCTTATCATATTTAATTTCATGCTGCTGTCTCTACCACCTTTATAGATTAAATATTTAAACATGTAATTTTGACTAGATTTTTAAATTTTATACAGCATAATCCATAACTTTCTTATTAAATACTGGCTGGTTTGTTTGAGAGGCATAGAAATGTTGGTTGGTTGAAGTAAATTACAAGTAAAATAAGGTAGATTTTTCATCCGGTTTTACCAGAATGCACCAGAATTTAATTTCTTGAAATCAGGTTTCACCTATTTTTGTATCATGTCACTACATAGAGTTCAAGTACTTAAGTATACACTACTGCAATCAGACTTGAGTAGCTAAGAAACTGAAGAGCTAAAATTTTTAAGCAACCCTTCAAACGTTTAGAGGAAATCAATATGATTTTGTTTAGAATCCTTTCTTTTAAATTTTGCCACTCATCGCTTTGGGAAGTATCCTACCTCAAGTCTCAAATGGAGATAGGCATAATTATCTCCAATTCTTGCATCTTACTTTCTTATTTGTGTTGAAGCAAATGAGTGGGTAGATTGTATAAATTCTTGGTATTCCTTCATTTGCTTTATTTCCTCATCTCTGTTCTCTTTTGCCCTAGTGTGTCCATGTGTTCGTATAAGCACTTTTGAAACCAAGAAGGAAAGAAGAATTTTATCTAGTATATATATATTATCAACAACTGTATTATTTAGGTCCAATAGAATAGACTCAAACCCTCATCTCTCAGTCCCCTGCATCAGACATAAAATAAGCAAGTTTATTCACCTGTTCAGTATTATGTTGGCAAAACGTAGTGAAATAACTGCAGTCCTAAATCACTCTTCTACAAAGGTAAAATTGAGGTTACACTAAAAATACAACCAAAGAATTTTATTTTCATATAAAAATAGTTTAATTTTACGTTTTGCATGTTCATAAGATTTCAAAATGTTTTTCAGATAATTAAATTTGATTTTTTTTTTCTTTAGATAATTGGCAAAAATCTATGATAATATTGCAGAAAACTAAGTCTAGAAGCATACATTCATGACTTGTTTTTTTTTCCTTTTATTGCTTCGTTAAGGAATAAATTTCATTTTCTTGAACGATTTATAAGGCTTCTCCAAAAAGATTCAGTATTGATATTTGCATTTTTAAAGCAGAATATTTAATTCTGCATGTGGAAAAGTAACTGTAGAGTTCAGCTTTATATACTTTGGGACATACTGATAACTTTTGAGACTTAAACTGGAAATAAATAAGTTTGGTGGAACAAATACTATTGCTATGTGTCATTTAGGTTATTTTATCAGTTCTCCTTACCGTTCTCTTCAGGAATTCTTGTTTCCTGATCTCGGCTTCTCTCCCTCTGGCAGTCTTTAGATTTAAATTAACAATATGTATTTGAAAGTTATTTAATTGTACATATCTCTTACCTAGTCCTTTTATGCCTAGTCTTTTTATGTAAATGGAAACAGTCTAGTTATGACTTTACAAAAAAAGTCATACTTTTTTGTTGTTATAAATGTCAAGCTTGAACCATTTCTCCTTCACTTAGAAATGTTGAGGAAACTTACTGGTTAGAAATTTAATTTAAAATGTAATTCAAATTAACAAACAAAGAAACAACATCATGCTTATTCATGAGATAGATGCTTTGCTTTTGACTGACCATGAGACTGCAAATAGCATTTATTACAGCACTCCCATTTAATCATCTAAAGCTTATTGTGATACACCACAAGCAAGTTATAAAATTCAATCATTTTGTTTTCAATTGAGAAGATAAGCTTTTACAATAGTCGTTTTCATGAGCTTACTATGGATGTTTTTACCATATTGTAAATACTATTTTGAATTAAGATTCTAGAGTGTAACAATAAAAAAAGACTTAATTGGATAACTTAACATTACTCTTTATAATGTTCTGAATTATACCCTAATGCCCAATAGTATACAGTGCGTGCTATATCTTTAACTTTGCAAAATTTACAGAGTCGGCATATTACCCCCAACTATCTGGGTCCTCATTTTGCCCACCTCGGAAGGATGGAAGACTGAGTCTTTGTACTGCCAAATTACAGGCAGCTGGCAGTCAGCAGAAGTAGCCTGCAGTACTGCACTCTAACCACTGCGCCATCACGGTTCATTCTATAGTATTTCCATAATGCAGATTTTTTCTGGCAGTTTTGACCCTCATCAATTCATACTTTATAGAGTAGCCATTTTACAGTAGAGAACTTCTGTATTGAAGTTCAGCACTACCTGTTGAGTACATCACAGATTGTGTTCAAAGTAAGATAGATACTAAAATCTGGTTATGATAAACGTGTAGCATTTTTTAAAAAAATTAACCACATTATTACATGCAAAACGGCTATCTCATGGTGGGACTTCAGTGATGCATTGCACCAAGTTCCATAGGATTTGGGCCACTGGAGAAATGCTCTGCCTCCAACGGATCGCACTTTATTTCACCAAAAAAGCAAACAGTTGTTCTTACAATTGCCTGATTTGGACAGTCTGGTGAGATTCAATTGAATCGCTGTCTGCTCTGTTTATCAAATTTTGCAGGGGTGAGATAAGTCATTAAACCAGGTAGACATAATAGCTTTATCTTCCCTAGATATATCTAATTTCCTTTTAGAACTATTAATGTCCATTACCATGTCTAATAATACAAATCTCATATTTTCAGTATGTCTTCTACAAAGGACATTTCTTTTTACTGGCCAGCTTGGTTGCGACCCCTGAAACTCTTACGTCAAACTTGCTTGAGGATACCTCAAAAATTAAATTACAAATAGGAAATTTTAGCAGGGAGGGGGGAGGAGGAAGGACATTAAATATGTAACTGGCAAGTAAATCAATTACATTTAATTTTGGTTGGAGGAAGCTGTTCAATGTTAAAAAAATCTACAGGTGGTATAAGTTACAAAAGTGCTAAAAAAACCAACTTAATATGATCAGTACCCATATTTATGACCTTCACAGCAGGGGTGGGTTCTGGCTGGCTTTACTGCTGGTTCACTCATGGGCGTGCTTTGTGTGCGCGCGTACACTGGATGCATACACATGCACAGTTCAATTAAAATTGCTCTGCACATGCGCAGAGCTCAAAAACAAGATGACGGTGGCGACTGGGGAACCTGTTTGGGAGCATGGCAGGCCTGGGTCACTACTGGTTCCAGTGATCCAGGCCGCCGTATCCCTAATGGTTCAGCCGAACCGGGCCAAACCGGTAGGAACCCAACCCTGCTTCACAGCCTCTCTCTTCTCTTATTCTCACTTGCTTATTTACCTCATACCAGGATAACCTCAAAAAGAAAGGAAAACCACCCCAGGTCAGTTGAAGAAAGTAGCCGAAACAAAGGAAAACTGACGTGAAATTGTAAGCGTTATTGTGGTAGTGTGATTTTCATTTAACGAGTGTTTCACTTATCTACCAGGTTGCCCATCCCAATTGTGCTCAATAGACAAGGACTATATTTGTGAAAGGACCAGTGATTTATTGCAAGCTGATGAGGATGAATATAAAAGAATTTGGAAAGATTTCTTTTTCTTTAGAATTTCCTAGCTTTCCTTGAATGGCACATAGATTGAAGTATTTTAAGGTACTAAATGCCCTAGTCACCTCTTCCAATAGTCCACTCCAAAAAATGTACATGGGAATAAGTGTGCCCATGTCCACCTTCCTTTGTCATGATCCCTATCCTATTCCACAATTCAGAAGATGAAAAGTCCCCACTACATTAACCTGAATTTACAAAGGGAATGAAGGGCATAATTTTAAGTATGGGTAAAGCTAATCTCTTACTGACCCACCTTCTGTCCTTTAGTTTAACAGCCAAATGTGAAAAGGCAATGTAGAGTCAGATCTGATTAATTTGGGGAAGGGATCCCCATCATAATCCAGGATTGGGGAAGAGAGGGAGGAAATCCTGGTAGACCACTCTGTCAGGAAAACGTCACCAGGAACTGTGTTCAATTGGAAACAGATTACTTGAAGAGAAAAATGGCAAAAACAGCATTTGCAGAGGCACCAACAGAAACAGTGTCATTACTACCAATCAAGTCATAGAACTAATCTAGGAAAACATATCTAGTTATTTCAATCTTAATTTTCCAAATTTCTTCAGCAATGGCCTTTAATAAACTGACATCTCTGACAATATTTTAAGTCCATACATACATGGCAACCTTCTTCAACATATTTTTTTTCAAGATTGTAAAAAAGAAACAAAACAGAAGAGATCTATTTGCTTTTTTCACTTGAGTATTTTTGGGTGTCAAGGTAAGATAACATTATGTATTGGATTGACTGGCATTGCTTAAACATTTCTTGTCAATTCTTTGGAGTGGTCTTAACTGTACAGTTATCCTATTGATAATAGTTATGTAAAACAAAATGTTCGTTCTATATGGCTCTGTAAATGGATAACGGAAAATAATAAATGCAAAAACATTCTAGCTTATTACTTTGTCACATATGGACTCTTTAAATGCATAAATCCCTTTCTTTGGAACTTTTGATAAGTAGTCTTTCGTAATCTACTAAATTATCACTCAGAGAGTGAGAAAAACAGCTTCATCTGAATCATGGTCTCTAATGCTATCTTCACTGGGTAAGCCTCCTCCACCTGGGGACCGACAACTCATATCCTCCACACCAGATTCCTGATCACTGTTGGCTGACAGATCAGGATCAGAGCTTTTCAAGTTGTCCTGTGTAAGGATGAGTGCTGAGTCTTCTTCATCTCCCTGTGAAGGACTCCGAGAAGGGAATGATTTCAGATTGGAGGTGTAATCTTGGAGTGATTTGGCCATGCAGTCACTGGAGCTTTCATTTTCATTTTTTATCTTTGCCTCATTTAATTGCCCGTTAGTAATTTTTGCCAGTCTCTGCAAGACAAGAAACAAGAAAATCCATTGGCCTGTTAAAAATATATCCAAACTACCAGTGTGAAGCTGGGGCCTTCCAGGTATTTCTGAATGAGAGATCCATCAATCCAGCCTACCTACCAATTGAGAGGGAATTGCTTTGTTCCCATTCTATAATTTCCTAGCTACAATTTGTCCCAGAGATCAAGAATAACCTTCCATGTCAAAGAGAGACTTTAGAAAACTGCAAGTATATAAATCTGCAGTTTCCTTGGCTTGCTTGCTTTATTCACTCACTTATCATTTACATCATTGACTAGTGCACCACCCATCTCTCCTAGAGGTAATGGAGTCCCAAGTAAGTCTAGCCTTGCTGCTTTTTCACTTATCAGTCCTAGCCAATCCATACTAGATTTTGTAATCTTCTAGTTTCTAGGCATTTTTCCATGTTCATGGAGCATTTTGTGCCATTTATCACTTGACTACTCAACAAAATCGGACAATAATGAAGAGAAGTAGATTGATTTTGAAATTGTACCGGAAGTAGGAAATTCACTCATTAGCAGCTATTATCATGGTAAAGGAAGGCCTGGAGGAACATTGTCCTTGGGATCGCAATGGGTCAGACATGACTTCGCAACTAACAACAAATCATGGTAAAAGAAATAAATACCTGATTCAAAACTATACTGTAGAGCAGTGTTTCTCAACCTTGGCAATTTTAAAATGTGAGGACTTCAACTTCTAGAATTCCTCAGCCAGAAAGCCTCACTGGGGAATTCTGGGAGTTGAAGTACACATATCTTAAAATTGCCAAGGTTGTAAAATACTGCTGTAGAGCTCTTATTGCCAGATATGGGGTGGAAGAAAGATAATCCTCTATTCAATGCTTCAGCTAGAAAACCTTCAAATATTACATCTACCCCTGAATAATACCCTAATCAACTGCATTGATGTTGAAATATACTTGAATTGATGCATATGGCAATGGCCAATCACTACTCAAAAAATGGGGTGCAACAGAGCAATATATAAATTTTATAGTTCTAGAAAACCAATTATACATACCTCTTCTAATACCAGAAGCTCCTCCTCCAACTGTTGTGTTTCTTCTTTCACGGCCATCAGATATTCTGTAACAGACTGCCTTGGATGGAGTCCCTTTTCAAAACGGTTATACATTCCACTCCAAAATCTGGAAAATAAAACAAGATTAAAAAATCTATAGAAATCTATACAAAAGTCAGTCTCATTTCATTCAACCCACAGAACTTGCTCCTAGAGAAGTTAACATAATTGCACTGCACAGTGTAAAACAAATTAACACAAGCTTCTGTGCCAGGGAACATTTAATGGAAAAGAGGTTCTCTCAGCTTTTAAAATTATCCCATATTGCTCAGATTCTCATATAAACCATTTTACAGCACAGAATTGTGAAAAAACCGATCTTTATTTCTCAGAATATTCTGACTGTAAAAGAGATTTTTCACTTTGGCAAAGTGAATCCCATGTTCAGATTTTGAAAAATTAAAATCGTGCAATTTTGTAGGATTAAAGTGCCAAATGCTATCTGTGTAAGCTTAAATAACATTAGATATAATATCTCACTTTACTGAAGTCTGATGAGCATGAGAATTCTGATAAACAGAAAGTCACTCTGAATGCAAGAGTTACACCAATTATTGAAATGAGATTTGGCGTTTTTCCATAACTGATGTAACGCTTGTACTCAGAATGACTTTCAATCGGGGGGGGGGGGGGGGGGGTCAATAGAAATCCTGCATCAAAATTAATAAAATAGCCAGCGCCTATCTTATTTGTTTTATTTTGATACAAATATTTGGTAGAAGGATTAAATATTTCCAAAAAATACACATGTGAAGCCTTTCTTCCTGAATTTCCAACATTAAGCAATCCAGCTTGCCGAGCTTTATTGCTGTAATCAACTTTAGGAAGCAAATTCTCATTCCATTGTTCAGGATGTGAAACTGCCAAATGTTTTTTTTTTATGTTAGTTTCATGTATGTTATTTCTAATAAACACTCTATAGGCCACACGGTCATTTCAAAATGCAAGCAAGTCAATCAACAGTCCTTGGCTGATGAACTTCAGATAATGCTTACACCATAGCAAACATGTAAATAAATTTTCAAGAATTTATTCACATCAATGTAGATTTTTACCTAAAAGAGTCAAAAGACAATGTTAGAAATATGTTGGACATCTCAGAATATTTTCAACAACACAATAAAAACAAGCCACACTGATTTCCTAAGAAGCAGACAATTTGAACTGGGCTTTCTTGTTCAAGGTTTTGAAAGATACAGATTTTTGTCAGAGTGTTTGTAGTGTGACTAGTATTTTGAGACAACCCAGGAGCACAAATGCAGGACACAGAGGTTTGTCTTACAAACAGTGGTTTATATACAAGACTTATATATACAAGGCATACAGGACATATATATACATACATGTTCTGGGCACAGCTAGGCAAGTGGAGAACTACTATGAAGATAACACATGAGAGAGATACACGAGGAGAGAGAGACGCCCTCACATGGCCTTTCTTATATAGACAGCTTCTTAAAGTAGCAATACTTCTGCTGACTCATCCTCATTTCATCATCTTAAGTTACAGCCTTACATTGGCTGGTCAGCTTTAAATCATCATTGCCCGGACAATTTTAGAAAATTTTATAATATGGGGAAGATTGATTTATACTTTGCAGAAAGCACAAATGATTGTTAATTGAAATTTAAACAAAACCTTGTGAAATATTTAAAGAAGGAACAAAACAGGAATGCCACTGTTCCCTCTTCTGGGTTTGTTAGTTTGTTTTTGCTTCTTGAAATACTTATAGGACAATTTGAAACAGAAGAACAAGTGAAGGGATGTATGATAAAGAGGCTAAAATGATTATAATATACAGATGAAACAACAGGAAAATATGTGCTTCAAAAGATTGAAATTTACAATGATTATAATCTTAACAAGGATGTTAATAAAATCGGTATACATCACCAGTTGTCTAGAATGGGAATGTATACTTCAAGTTTATGTTTGAAATGTGAATTTTGTATTTTTTTCTTCCTTTTTTCTTTTTTAAGAGTATTTTTTTCTTTCTTGAACTTTTAACTTTCTCCTTGATTTTTTTTATTCTTTTCTTTTTCTTACTTTATACTAGTTAATATTAGCTTTAATCTTCCTTTTAATTTTTTCATAAAATTATATAAGTGTAAGCAAGTCTTGGAGAAGAAGCTATGTTACAACAGACATGTTATGGGCAACCTAAGTGAGGCTGAGCTATCATGTTACCTAATTCCTCTGAATATTCTTAGACTACATCATTGTAAGTAGATCAGTGGCAGGGTTAACTAGAAGTCACACTTGGATAAAGAGCAGAGCTGTCTGGAAAAGAATGAGGAACTATTTTAAGAGGCTTTGTAACACTGTAAGGTCTAATGATAATGCCAAACCTATCGTACTCCAGTTTCATTCTTAAAAATATATGGATGGCTTGGTGTTAATTTTAAAAAGCAGATTTCTTTCCATGAATTACAAAGAAATAAAAATCACAATATCTTGCAAACGTATTTTTAATCTCTTTTTTTTTATTTTTGTATTTAGCAGAATCTCATTCCAGATGTCTGGTAGGCGAGAGGTATCGTCACGTTTATTCATGTTGGGACGATACCTCCCGCCTACCAGACATCTGGAAACCAACCCTAGTCAACAAACGAACCCCACCCACCACTCAGGTCGTTACAACACAAAAGAACAACGGACACACAGCCAATACCTCAGCCACACAGGATGATACGAAACAGCAGACCAAGCTACAAACATCAACTCCATCTACCAATCAGGATGCAACTACACAGCCAATCAACCCACTTACAGCAACAAAGCGAGCACTCCACACACACACACACACACACACACCAAGATTTATAGAAAGACGGCAGCTCCGACCACGCTTTACTCGCACAAGCATGAAACCGAAAACACCAGCCTGAAGATGGCGAGTGAGTACACAGTTGAAGATCTAATGCTTTTGTCTGGGCATTATTTGAAATTTATAAATCATTTTTCAAGGATGGATGTTTACAAAATTCCACAGCAAATGTGACAGAAAGTGAACAAATGAAACAATTTTACAAACCTCTATCCCAATTAAAAGTATCTCTCATATATTAATATAATTTATCTTTTATTCTACACAGCAATGTGTTACACTTTCACAGCAAAGGAGGAGGAATTGGGGAAGGTTCGTGACAGTTAACGTCCATCTCACAGCTATTTGCACTATATTTGCACAATCTTGAAGTCAGGGACAATTGTTAGCTCATTTAGTCAAATATTTTATAAAACAATTCAGATGCAACTTACTTGTAGATAAAATGGGAGGGTGCTGATTGTGGATGAAGGGTCCTATTGTGGTCTTCCCGATACAGAGGGTTCAGATAATCAGCACGATTCTTCCATAAGTGAGCCCAAAGTGAATATGTCCGTTCCTGAATTCTGAGGGACAATTTATAATAAAATTCTATGAACTGCATTTGCTATTTCCCTCATCCTTATATTGAAAGACTTCGTGAGCATGTCAAAAGAGTAGATACACATTTAGAAAGGGTAGAATTCAACTATTTGAAATTAGATAATAAAAAAGGCTACGCTCTCCAGATGTTTTAGAACCACAACCCCAGTGGATATAGCCAGTGGCTAAAGAATTTAGGGATAATCTCGGCCTACAGAACCAAATTTCCTAATACTGCATAGAAACCCTGGCATTCTATGCACACATGTGGTCTGAATAATTTTTTGTTTTGTTTTGTTTTAACCTAACTTACAATATTTACGGTCATCCGGCAAGAATAATTGTTAAGAGATTCAGAATTGATAAAAAGAAGCATTTTGTTGTGTGACACACAAAAATTAGGGAATGGGGATTCTTTTACTACCATAAGACATGAGGCTGGTCAGAGTGCTTGTGCTCTTATCTAGGTAGGTATAACATTAATACATTTCATTCTGTAACTGATTCTGTGAATTAAATAGCCAAAGAACCACAGTCTACTGTTCTTTGTAAATCAATAGGTGGTATTGTTGGATTATTCTGGGCAATAGCAGGGAAGCCACGGTCAGCAGACTTGCTAAGGAACTAACCAGGCTTTATTTAATTCTAAATTTCTTGGCTTTTATCCTCGTAACATTCTAGGAACTATATTTTTTGATGATAAATTTCTGACAGTAGCAACTGGGATTTCATTTAATTAATTTAAAAGACAACTAAGATGGAAAAATTAGAAACCCTCATGGAAAACTCAGCCAATGATCAGACCATCATAGCTATCCAACTGAGACTGTTTTCTCGGGCTCTCTACAGTTATGTTTTATATTTATCTAAAAGGAAAGGTCAGTTCTCTGATCTTCCAATTTTCTTTTAAAATGAGATTATCATTTTATATTCAGAGAATTCAGGAGGTAGATTATGTTTCAGACATCTTCCTTTCAAGTAAAGCAGTTTTTGGATTCTTTTGGTTGCAATATGTATTCAAGGAGATTGATCTTTTATTCTTTAGTAGTATTTTTAAACAGATTTTATTTTATTATTATGTTGGACTTTTAATATATAACCAGTTTGAAACAATTGAACATTTTTTTCTTATGTATTAGTTAAGATTCCACATTGAAGCATCATGTTTATCAGAATAAAGGGTCATTCTGCTGTACCATGCACACATATTTTTAAAAGTATCTTACTTGAGCTCCTGTCTTTCCTTCTGATTATTACACAAGAAGTTTCCAAACTGGCAGGAATATATATGATGTTGTATGTGGATCAAGAATCTTTCGTTGAATTCAAAGGCACAAGGAAACTGTTCCATAAGTTGCCAAACACACTCAATAAATTGATCGATTACTGGTGATATCTCCTTTGGGTCTCCATCTAAATTGCCATACCTACATCAATGCCAGAGGAAAATATTAATTCACAACTCTTACCTTTCTGAAAATCTCAGTGTTGGCACAACATCTTCCATCTTAATTGTCAGTTCTATTATTTGCTTCATTTGCAGAATAAAATTTTCTAGAGCATATATATCCATGTCAGTTAGAAGGTAACCACAAATACTGTATTTTTCAGAGTATAAAATGCAACTTTTCCCACCTAAAAGTGCATGGAAATGTTGTGCATTTTATACACCAAATACAGCCATTTTTGGTCTACCAAAGCTCCCCACCCGCATCCCATTTTTGCAAAAAACGTCCCGTTTTCCACCAGTTTTTCGCAAAAACAGGCGTTTTTGCCTTCCGCCAGCCCTGCTAAAGCCTGCAGAGTGTTCCTAGGGGCTGGGGAGGACAAAAACTTTTTTTCTTACTTACCGCTTTGATATCTTGGTGCGTCTTATACACCAGTGTATCTTATAGTCTGAAAAATACATATGATGTCATAATGCAACTGCTACAACTGCATACTTGTGCCCTGATGAGTGATGAAAGTACCAAAGCTTGGCCCTTGTGTGATACCATATGTCATTTCCCTCCTTTGCCTGTCCCCTCCTCCCCAGGTGTCCCCATAGCCAGCTAAAGCCTGAATAGCTAAATGGATTTTACTCATATATTGATCAGTTCAATAAGAAAGAAGATTGAGCTCATATATCACAAGTGGCATAATATTATTTGTGTAATTTTCACATAGGCTAAAGTATGAACCTGGCCACTGTACTTTATAAGTCACAGTTTATGCTTAGATGTATGTGTAAACTAGACTGATGTGGCTTTTTAAACAAACAGTAAATAAGCCTAGAAAGACTTTTCAAAAGTTAAATAATCAAAGTAAATGTCATTAAGAAAAGGGCCAGTTATACTCAGTCAAAGGCTTAAAAATGAGCCTTTACGTTTCATATCATTTCTAATTACATTTCACTATACTCATGATGACATATAGTAGTTAGGTTGGTCTAATGATTAAGGCACAGGAATGGGCTGGGAATACTCAAGTTCTAATCCTCCCTTACACCCAACACCAAAAAATATTGGTAACTCTGGTCAATCATTATCTCTCAGCCTTAGATAAATGATACTGGCCAAGCACTTTCTAAATGTCACTAAGAAAACTACATAAGCCTGTCCATGTAGTTATGAAGAGTCAAGAATGACTCAAGTGACCACAACAAGAGTATGATGCCATCAGAAATGTTCCATGGTCAATATTCAGTATTCAGATGTTCATCTGATGTTCTCTGGCAGCAAAGTACCTGGTTGCCACTTCACAGAACCCACACTAAAGAACCGTGCTTACCTGTGATTAAATTTATGACCAAATGAAACCCAATCTTTATCAATTAATACCTGAAACAAAAAAAGTAGCATCAAAGGAGATTATTGAGGTTTTATAGAGAAGCAGAAAATTATTTTTTCTTATGATAATTAATTGGATTATTATAAATAATCCTGAAATTTCACAATCAGAAAAAAAGCAAAATGGCACAACTTATTGTGGCAAGCTTGCCGCAGTCAGTTCATCATGGCCAACTCGCCACCTCCAAGTCACGGCAGGACAACTTCACATGACCAGCTTGACCTGACCATGGTGAGTTGGCCACGCTGAGCTGTTCTAGACCCCAGAAAAAGGGTATGTTTTATCAGGGACAGTAATCATGCTGTTATGAATTTTAGAAACTGATTGGCAGCCTACTTATATGGCAACACACAATTTTGTTATGCTGGAAATTTGCTATCCATTTGTAGAATAATTCTTAACACCCTGAGGTTCACATTATAATGTTATATGTTTTTTGCTCTATGCTCAATGCTACAAGGTTAACATTATAACCATAAATCAATTTATAATATTTCTTAATGTTATCTCCCCGTGCCACACTGACAGAATACATGAACAATGACAGAGAATCTAAGTTTGATGGATATGAGTCATCACAGCCTTTTAGAGAAGCCAGCTGCATGGGAATATATCAGGGAAATGTATATCCATATTCTCAAACCAGGTTCTCAGAGGAAAGTGATAATTTATGTTTCATATTAGAAAAAGAGAAAAGATTCTTCCTGCTTTTATTGGAAAATAATTATGGGTTAGAGAGAAGACCTGGTTCTGCCAGTGGGCCTAGTGAACCCAGAGCGGGATGGCTTGTGTGATCTGCTGGGGCAGATGTGTGTGTGTGATTTTATTATATTATACTATATTAATTTATTTGTTTCTTTTTAATAGTTTTATTGTTGTAAATGTGGTTTTATATTCTGTAAGACGCCTTGTGTCGCCATGGGCGAATAGGTGGGCAATATAAATTCAATAAACAAACAAATAAAATAGGAAAACACATCAAAATAGGCAAGAAATTTAGTAAGATAATACTAATCTCCTTTGGATGAGTTCAGAGTGACAGGACCAGATGGGTTTACATTCCAGGGTTCTAAAGTAACTGGCATATGTGATCTTATAACCACTAAACCAGTGTTTCTCAACCTTGGCAACTTTAAGTCCTGTGGACTTCAACTCCCAAAATTCCCCAGCCAGCTGTTCTGGCTGGGGGATTCTGGGAGTTGAAGTCCATAGGACTTAAAGTCTCCAAGGTTGAGAAACACTGCACTAAACAAATCTTTCAGAGCTCTTGGAGCAAGGGGGAAGTCCCAGCGCACTGGAAAAGAGCTGATCTGGTTCCAATGTTCAAAAAATGAAAAAAAAAAAAGAGGAACCAGGAAACTGCAGACCAATCAGCCTGACATCAATACCTGGTAAATCCTAGAAAATATAATTACAGTGGATTGAAGAGCACCTAGAAATGAACAAGATGATTAATAAAAGTCAGCATGGGTTTATTAAAAGCCTTCATTGATAAAGTGACTAAATTAATGGATCAGGAAAAAGCTGTGGATATAGTATACTTGGATTTCAGAAAGGCACTTCTGAAATCCCCAGCCTATTTCTTGATAAGATAATGCAATGTGAGACAGACCACCAGATGGATTTGCAATTGACTGACCAACTGCACTCAGTGTTCAAAATAAATGGATCTACATCTACATGGAGAGATGCATGAAGTAGGGTATCTCAAGCACTTCAGCACAGTGCTCTTCAACATCTTCATAAATTATCTAAATGAGGGTATAGAAGTGGAGCTTATCCAGTTTGCAGATGACACCCAGCTGGCGGGGAATTGCTAACACTCTGAAAGATAGGCTCAGGATTCAGAAGGATTTTGTCAAGACTAGAGCCATGATGGCGAACCTATGGCAAGCCATATTTGCTGGCATGGCATCCCTCTGCTCCGGCAGCTGATTTTCGGCCTTCCGGAGGGCTGGTGGAGGCCGTTTTTGCCCTCCCTAGGCTTTAGGAAAGCCTCCGGACCCTGGGGAGGGCAAAAAAACAGCCCAACGGGCAAACCGGAAGTTCATTCCCATCCCAAACTTCTGGTTGGGCCGAATCAACTTCCCGAACCATTCCTGAACTTTCAGTTGGGCCACTGGGCCGTTTTTCGCCCTCCCCAGGCTTCAGGAAAGCCTCCGAAGCCTAGAAAGGGCAAAAATCCCCCCCCCATGGGGAGTCATGCACGCATGCGGGAGGAGTTGCTCACACATGCGCAGGTGGGGGGGGGCATGCGCATGTGATAGCGCACACACACACACATTTTTGGCACACCTTTAGAAAAAGGTTAGCCATCACTGGACTAAAGCAATGAGCCCTATCCAATAAGATATAGTTCAGTGGTGAGAAAAATAAGGTCCTGCACTTAGGCAGGAAAAACCAAATGCACAGGTATAGAACAGGTAGTACGTGTCTCACAGGTAACCGTGAGAGAGATCTAGGTGTTTTAATGAACCACCACTTAAGTATGAGTCAGCAGTGTGCTGCAGCTGCCAAAAAAGCCAATGCAGACCTACGCTACATCAACAGTTAGCGTCAAAATCATGAGAAGTAATAGCACCACTCTATCTTGCACATGTGAGGCCACCCTTGGAATACTCCAACTTTGGTCATCATGAGATAAAAAAGATGCAGAGATTCTAGAAAGTGCGTAGAGAATACCAACAAAGTTGATAAGAGCCTGTACCATATGATGAATAATTAAGGGAACTAGGTTTCTCTAGCATAATGAAAAAAAGATTGGGGTAACATGACAGCTTGCCTCCCAGATTTGTAGATGCTTCATTGCTGGAGGTTTTCAAGAAAATATTGGACATCTATTTGTCAAGGATCGTATAAAGGTTTCTGCTTTGGGCAGGGGGGATGGACTAGAAGACCTCCAAGGTCCCCCCTAGCTCTATAATTCTAATATTCTAAATACATGCCTGGCCTTTTGCATCCACTTTGGCCTTACATAGGAAACTCAAAGTTAAAATTAGATTGCAGATTAAATTAAAATGTTCAAGCTTCAGAGTTACCAACAACTAGTCTCTGTCTCTAGCAACTCTGACTAGCAATTAACTAGTCTCTGTCTCTTCAATGCAGTTCCTTCCTATCTATTTCATACAAAGGCTAGCATTCAAGATTTATAAAAGAATGCAGAATGTTTTGAAACTCCCAAGATCTCTTCATAAACAAGATAATGGAAAGGGGAAAATTCTGATTACTATTTAAGATGCATTTACTACACTATACTATAATATTATAAGAAATATGATAGAAATTGTGAGGGGGGGGGGAATGGTATCCATCCCATTATTTGGGGTGATAGTAAGTTACGCCAAATGCACAAGTGTCAGTCTCTCATTTTTGAAAATATGTATCCCATCTATTGAAGCTAAACCTGTATCCATTCTTGGACCAGATTTTTTTTCTTGTAGTCCACAAAGCTGCTCTTGCTTTTGAACTGTTCACCCTAAATTTGTGTATTCCAAGACAGTGAACTGGTTCCACTTCCTTGCCTTTCACCAGAACCTAAGCAAGAGTTCCAGAAGTGCTTTTATGTAGGGACAACAATGAGAGGCACAACTGCTAGCTACACAGTAAGTCATGATTGCTGAATTGAGTCTACAGTTGAAAATGGACCTCAAATATGGACTTCCAAAAATGTGGTTCATCATCTCCCAAAATGTGGAAGAGAAAACCTCTGGAAATTCACTAAGTAGTTTGATATTATTAAATTTTTATTTCACTTTAATTCCATTAAAAATGAACTCTCAACTTATCCCTTTTTCTGCTAATTAAAGCTGCCTCACTTACCATAAATCCTTTTATAGTTCTGTAATATGGATCTAATAGAAGGCTTGCTACAGAGCAAACCTGAGCAGTTCGGTCCCATCCATCTGAACAATGAACAAGAACACTGACTCCCTCTTCTGCAACGGCCTAAAACAGAGGGAAAGAAAAGAGGAATGCATCTTTGATTCCTATAGAAAGGAAAATGATTGAGAAGAAGGCATAATCTTAAGTATGTGGAATGTCAACTCTTAGCATCTCAAATATGGAAATATCTCTGCTAGAAACTTTGGGTAGCCATTGTCTGTCAAATATGAACAATACTCAATTGGATGGATCAATGGTATGAGTCAGTAGGAAGCTCTATTCCCGATGTTGCAGCCAATGTAATACACGGTGAAAGGCTTTTGTACATAGTGAATAACCGTATTTTGCTGGGTGGAAATATATCATGAAACCTTTTCCTTTCATCACCTCTGTCCTTGGAGAAGCCACCAATGTGTCACTATGACTTGCCTTTTATCTCACTGATATTCTCTACTATTTCTCTGCACCTTGGCCTTGAGCTTCTTTTAATTATGAATGTGCTTCATTTCCAGTTGCAGCATTTCATTCTGACAGTACAAAACACATACATGTGACATTTAAGAAAGAATCACAAACATCAGGAAATTGGCATCACCAGTTACGCTAGACAAAAATAGATTCATGGGCTTATGCCACAATTTGGCCAACACTTCTCTGTGCAGTATCTAGCATCACATCCAGCACTGTGTAATCCTCTAGCCCAGAGAAGCACAGATCTGGACCGTATTAATTTTATTCCATAGCACATCCCTCTTGCAAGTGGAAGAAAATCAAAGGTTTTGCATTACCTGAAAAGGCACATCCCCATTTTCATTTACAAAGCATATATTGTACCTTTGTGATAAAGATGCCCGCATCCATAATGGCTTTGATGTGCTTCAACCAGCCTGAATTCTCTAGCCCCCACAGGAAATCACTCATTGAAGGAGATGTCAGCTCACAGACTGCAAAATAAGCCCATTTCAGCAGACTAGAATTTTTTAAGTTGCTAATTTTACATGGCAAGTCTAGCTTTAAAAGGGGGGATTGGTTTTCACATATATGTTGGTCACTTGTTTGCTTCATGACTGATTTGCAAACATGATCAGCCATTATATACCAGTTTGACTTCTTGCATTGCTGCAAGCCATATGCTTTTAAATTCTGGGGGGAAACATGCATTAAAATGTCCCCAAAATGAAAAGGCTATGTCAACAGATACTGAATTAAGGACTGCTGTAATCATGGTCTCTTCATATTTTAACCCAGCAGGTGTTTTGTCCTCAAAATAGCAGGACTAAGTTTCTCTTCTGCAGGGCTTCAGTTCACTCATATCTTTTTTTTAAGAAAGCAACTAAAAAACCAATGTTGGAAGAAAAGGTTCTATTAAACTTTCCCTCCCTGCCACTTTCTTCTTCAAAAATTACAGTCTCTTAAACTGGCATTTCATCTTAAAAATGGAAGACAAAAGGGAACTGTACAGTTGTGTAAATTTGGCCATTCCCCAGCTTGCTGACATGAATAGAAAAAATATTTCTTGGCATATAGGAGGAATATAGCCATCAAATGCTCTTTCACGTCAAACTGGATGCTGATCCATTCAAATTGGTGAGAAATTTCCTACACAAACATCTGAAGGTGTGGCAGATTCCTTTCCTATAGGCTGCAGAAGGGTTCCAATACCCAGCCTTTATATCCAGATCTGGTAACCTTAGATTAAGCCAATCCAGATGTGCCTAACCTGATGTCCTACATATATGCCAAGCTGTACTTATCCCCTGTGGGTTAGAAAATTAGGAATGTTGGTGCTTCAACGCATGAGCCTAGGAGAGCCAATCTTATCATTCAGTGAAAAGAGTGATTCTTTGCACTTGATCACAAAAAGTATGTTCAAAACAGCATCTCAGAGAACCCTCATGATAGTGAAATGCTGACAGCAAGAAGCCTGTCAAATGATTAATGCATCTACGCAGATGGGAACACAAGCCATTAGCAGCTGGATTTACTCTAAGACTGCTTACCTCCTGTTTGCAAAGCCTAAATAGTGTCAAAATAGAGGTTTGTTCCCATATCAGAGTTAATATTTGCTTTCCACTTGCCTGAGCAAAGACCACAAAGTCCTAAACTGCAGTCCTAAACGTCAGATCTAAATCAGCCAGGTCTGATAGCGGTAGCTGACCTGGAGTTCAAAAGTGAACTAATTTAGTGAGGAATACAGTTACTAAGCAATGTCTCCATTAAAAGCCATTGGCCTTGTAATTCTTATTTGCAGAAATTTCCATAAGGAGGCATAAGATGTCCTAGACTTGAAATGATAATATTATAATGTCTTTCTTTCATCTTATATTGTGTTGCTTTTTTGTCTTATTCAATTTCTATTTTATTCTTGTTTCATATTGTTTTACTCTGTCTTTAGTTAAGTTTTATGTGGTTTCTAAGTCTTCATTTTTAGGTTTTATATGACTGTTTCATTGTCTTTGTTGTGGTTGGGCCTTGTCCTTGTGTTTTTAACCCTGGTAATTAAATAAATTGGAAAAAAATACATCTGATTTGACACATTGCCATTTTATATCTGTCTTTCGCCATTAATGGTACAAAAAGGATCGGCAGAAATGAGAATTTGGGCTGATTAGACAACAAGAACAGTAAACAATATGTCAGAAGGGAAGGAAATAAACCAAATCTCCTATAAGCTAAGCTACATACCATATAACTTTATGTCTTTTTCCAAAGCAGGATGAGAAGGGTAAAAGGGTAATGCATATATAATAGGTTAGAAGAAACTGACCATCATAGCAATTATTAGAATGATATGTAAATATTTTGCATTAAGGTATACATATTTTTAAAATTATGGAAGAGTTGCTTCAGATGCAAGCACAGAACTGCTTAAATGCAGTTATGTCTTTCTTCAGGATTCCAAGTATATATGAAAACAGGTGCAGACTCATTAGAGAGTTGCATTAAAGTCACATCTGCTTTAATAAGTTAGATCACCACACCTGGTTCAATGAATCAGATCTTTAAAACAGCTACTAATTTTTCAAGTTCATGAGAAACATTTCTTCTGAAGTGCTTTTTTCAGTGAGACCGGTCTATCAAGGCAACCTTGTCTACCCAAATGTGGGACGGAGCATACTGCTTCCACTTAAACACTTATTCTTTCCCCTGGTATAGCCAACAAAGCGAGGACAGCCCTTGGTTTAGAGGTTAATATATCTACCTAATATGCAAGTAGTCCAGATTCGAATCCCAGAAGGGTATAGCTAGCTGATGAGAGCTAATAGCTTGAAATAGATCTATTCTAGCCTCCCTTTATTTCTTTGTCGGTAAAATATAAATTTAACACAAAAATTTCTTCTGAAGCATTTTCAAAACATACAGAGCCGATTATATAGAAGTTTCTCTAATGTCACAAGAGGAAGGATTCATAAGATAAATTGCCTATTGAAGAGATCCCCTATTAAGTTGCTAAATTCTCCAACTCAACAATATCAGACAGCAAGGCTGAAAAATAACTACAGGCAAAGCTCTAATAGTCACTGAAGCAGAGGGTCAATTTAAGGCAACGTCTTCACTTTAGAAAATTTGTTTCATATGAATGGGCTTAAATGCGAAAACTGCAATGCTCTTTGCTGTATTAATGAAGCAAAATCCCTCGTTTCAATTTTGGTACTAATAACAGGGGTGGGCTGATACGGGTTCGCCCGGGTTCGGGAGAACCCATAGCTACCCTTATGGCTGGTTTGGAGAACCTCCAAATCTCAGTCCTGGAAGGCCCCACCAACCATGCCCCACCACTGCCACCCCATCACGCCCCTCCCAGGAGTCTCCACACGGCCTGTTTTGGATGCGAGGTAAGTGCAGGGCCTGTGCAGAGCCTTGGAGAATGAGAAAAACGGGCCTCCCGGAAGCCAGGTGGAGATAGTTTTTATCCTCCCAGAGGCTCGAGGAAAGCCTCAGGAGCCTGGGGAAGGCGAAAATACACACACACCCGGCATGGTGCAGGAGGCCGACTAGGCCTTCCCCCCCCATGTCACGCCCCCAGTAACTGAACAGAGAACCCGTTGCTGAAATTTTTGAAGCCCATCCCTGCTAATATACATTCATTCAGATCCTTAAGAAAAGACAGATGAATCTCAAGCTGCCCCCAGCATCTACAAAGATAATATGTTACCTTCAAGCATTTTTTGGAGACTGCTTCGCATAACATGGATGTTCTCAATCCCTATGAATTGAAACTTGATGTTGGAATAATTGTCTTCATTTTCATACCCTTTCCCAACTGCTCGGTTTGCCATTGCATTGAGCTGTAAAGGTCAAGGAAAAAAAGAATACCCTTCAGACCTCTGACATAATTTATTTCCTTTATAATAAAGAAGAAATAAAAAATTAACATTTGCCAAAAGAAAGGAAGGGAGGAAAGAGCCCTCCACAATATAGGATTGTGACTTTTATTAGTGAAAATATTGCATACTTAATTGTTTTAAAAGCCATGAAATAAAAAATAAGATCTGCTGTCATCTTTGCCTTTAACTGCTTTGGAGCTTTTACATTCAACAGTGACTTCAATTGTACAATTCATCCAGAAGATGGCAATCTCACTTCAGAGCCACAGAATACAGAACTGACCCGATCTGTTCTCAGATGCCAAGTTGTTGTTGAACTTAGCTGACTTGGTAGAATAATCGTTGTGTTAACAATGAGTGCTTTTTAAAGGAGGGAGAATAGGAAATGCTATTATGCTCTAGACGCAGAACTCACTTTACCTGTGTGCGTGTGTGCATCTGTACGTGCGTACGTGTGTGTGTGTGTCTGTGTGTGCATACCTTCGAGTAAGTATCAAGACTAGTCCCTGCAGTTTTTTGGCAACATTTCAGAAGTGGTTTCAGAAGCAGAAAATTGCCTGCTTCCACCAGTTGAGAGAAAGTGACTGGGCCAAAGTCACCCAGCTTTGTATCTAAGGCAGAACCTGGGCTCAAGATCTCCCAGTTTCTAGCCTATGGCTTTAACCACCACATCGGACTGTCTCTCTCATCTTAGCTACTGAAAATACAATCAAATATATGTTGAAGCATAAAGACACTTTTGGATGCTTTTGCAAAAAATTTCATTACTAAGTAGTTACATATAGTCAGCATATAAATTCAATTAATAAATTCAGTCAACTTATGTCAAGCAATTTTTCTTATTCATTTTTGTGATCTGGTTTTTCTCGGTGTCGCCCCATCTCCCCCCGCTGGCAGGGCTCCGGCCCCTCCCGTGTCCTGTGTATCTGGTGTAGGGTCATCTGGTTTTTCTAAGAGTGCTTTGTTTTTGTCCATAAAGGCCTGTGCCTCTATGGGTGTATTAATTCTAACTCTTGTGTCCTCCCAGAATACTAGCATCCCTTCAGGCATCTGCCATCTGAACCACACCCCCTTCTGGTATAGTTGCTTCGCTAACTGCGCGTAGCTTTTTCTTTTTTCCCTCACTTTCTTGGGAATCTGTTTCAGGATGGTTATATGCCTGTCCTGGTATTTCAATTCTTGCCCCCTTTGTGCACTCAGAATCTCATCTCTTGTACTTTTTCTGAGAAATTTAATGTGTACCTCCCTGGGTACATTATGTGTTCTAGCATAAGCTGAGTTCACTCTATAAACCAGGTCTATTTCCCACCCTATCTGTTGTTTCTCTCTGTGAATGTATTCAGCCAAAATACTTGTCATAATGTCCCTTATGTCTTCATCATCTGCTTCCACCACATTTTGAAATTTGAGTATGGAGGGAGGGGACACCTACCACACATTGCAACCGTCAAAATTTGTATTTACCCATTATCTTTTTCCTTGTAAAATTTTAAAAAAACCAATAAAACGTTGTTTTTTTTAAAAAAAGACACTTTTGGATGCTGTTGCACTCAACAAAAAGGCAAAGCTCAACAAGTTGTTGTATGGCCTGTAGTACAAGTCTGCTGGATTGAATATGCATTTCCTAGAATCTAGCAAATCCTGTCAACGCTCTGGAAAATTTCCTTGACAAGCCACACTGTGCTTGCACAAAGGCTATCTGCCCAATAGGGAATGTTGACCATATTACAAGTAGGCCTTGGGACATATGCTCTAATCTTGTAAAGCTGCAGAGCCCTCTACTGTTTGTCACAAAATACAAATAAAGTTATATTTATTATTTGACTCCAAAAGGAAAATATCCTAATAATAAAAGTTATTCCACAATGGAGGCGGCAGCCTTGGGGAGAAGCAGATTCTCCTTTTTTGGAGGCATTTAGGTAGATACAGGGTAGCCATCTGTTAGACATGACAGAGTAATTGATTTTGGCATTAGAGAGAGGACTATGACCTCCAAGATGCTTCCAAATCTTACCTTATGTGTTTCTATATTTATAGTGAGGCTATTATAGCAATTGTCTGCACAGTGTCCCATACTTAGAATCTTTGTTAACTGATCTGCAATTTCAAGAAATCGTGCTTATTGAAGCTACGGTTAATAGTGGAATTCTGCAAATTTCTACTCTTCATTAGCAGAGGAGATCTGTTGTCTGCTAGCAGTTATAGTTTCAAACTAACCTACTTTAAAGGGTAGTTGTTATTTGGATAAAATGAAAAATGAAACAAAACTAAGCTCAGCCTTGAAGTTCAGTCTCACATGTTTTTCAAATAGTTGATAAAGAAATACCTTCTCTCAGTGGTGGGATTCAAAAAAATTTATTACCGGTTTTGTGGGCGTGGCTTGGTGGGCATGACATGTCTTGGTGGGCGTGGCTTGGTGGGCATGGCAGGGGAAGGATACTGTAAAATCTCCATTCCTACCCCACTCCAGGGAAAAGTTACTGCAAAATCCCCATTTCCTCCTGATCAGCTGGAACTTGGGAGGCAGAGAATAGATGGGGGGGGGGGGACCAGTCAGAGGTGGTATTTACCAGTTCTCCAAATTATTCAAAATTTCCACTAGCGGTTCTCCAGAACTGATTAGAACCTGCTGAATACCACCTCTGCCTTCTCTCCATCTTTTCAAGTGAGTAATTAGTAACTTCAACTCTTTCAGTTCAAGCCCCTCCCCATTCAGTAATACATTTGCTTATTGAGAAAACTAATGTTAGGATTGTAAACACAATTTCCATTTCATTTCTTTCTTTCTTTTGCTTTCTTTTTTATTTTTATAGTTTTAGTTATGGTTTTTTCTTTAACATCCATAAATGCTTGGTGAACTGTGTATTGTCTGGGTCAATATATTTTAAACACAGTACTGCTACTAATAATAATATTATTTAGATATACATAATTATAGTCTTTCAACTTCTAGCATTTGTGTATACATGGTAATTATGTGTTCTATTATATATCAGTATACATAATATTATTTTCCCAGTTTTTACTTTCTACCTCTTTTTTCTAACTCTTAATAAGATAGCCCATATACGTCCCGCTGCGACACCAGCCGGTCAATCTCACACAATTTCCATTTCTATGCAATCCTCCAGACCAAAGCATATATTGCTAGTGACCTAATAAAATAATATTTCTATTTGCTGAGATTTACAAACAGAGCTTCCCTCCAGTGCAATTAAAAACAGTTTGATTCACTTCAATGAGCTTCAACTTTTTTGGGGGGGGGGGGGCAATTCTAGAACTTCTGTAAAATTTCAGCCAATACTTGGCATTAAAAAAAAATCAAAGAATTTGAAACCTCGTACTTTGGGGCGTGTATCAACAACATAGATAAAATCGCTTCCGGGATTTGCCTTTCGGATCAACTGTAGCATTTGTTCATCTTCTAGGCATCGAGCGCTGAAACCTGCTAGAGGTTGACTACTGCGACATATGGAAGCCTAGGAGATAACAAGAGAGTTAAGAGAAACCATATGCTTTATTGTGAAAATATTTAGTACACTCAGGCTTGGTTATAACACTCTGTTTGGGGTTAGTTCCTTTTGTTAACTTTTATGACTTATTTATCACAAGCTGCCATTTTGAATTTTCCAGATGATATGATGCCAATCAAATGTGTTTCCTGAATCACATAGAAAATATTAAAATAAGATTAATGTAATTAAAATCTGATCAATTAATCAATGTAAAAATCTCTGATAATTTGGCCAGCAAATTTATGAATTATTCTTATCTATGATAGGACTATAGTAATCTTCATCTTTAAAAAGAAGTTAATCCAGATAAGGTATGTCCCATGCTTCTACTGGGAGATATTTTTGTAAGTTTGCTTGACACAAATTCTTTCAAAATTATTTCAATACTCAAAATCAGGATGTATTGTATAAATTATTTAAAATTTTAATTTCATGCTTACATTATTCTGCTTGTAGTAGTAGGAAAGTGCCGGAAAACGCCTCCTACTACGAAATTTAGAGCTTCCCACAATGATATGAGCAGTGGCTGATTTGGGTACGTAGATGTCAGTAGGATAGGAATCACAGACCTGTCCCAGAATAGAACCAAGCAAAACTGAAGATTTTAAACGGTTTGTTCAAGCAGTCTATACTGTATACACATTGTTGTCATGTGATGTAAATGGCCTGCATGTGACACCTCTGGGCCATGAGTTTTGACACCCCTACTGTATAGCAATGTTCTCAACCCTGCCCATTTTAAGATGTGTAGACTTCAGTTCCCAGAATTCTCCAGCCAGCTTGACTGTCTGGACAATTCTAGTAGCTGATAAAGTTGAGAAATACTGTTGTATATATTTATTTTTTCAAGCACTCCGCAATGAATTATTACAAACTGCTTCACAAATTATTATTTTATACACTTGCAGTGAACAAGAAGAATAAATGACAATTCTGAAAAATGTTAAAAAGCGCAAACTTTCTTGCACTCCTATATATTACCATAATCAATATTCAAATAATCTAAACAGTATGACACACCTTTTATAACTGGAGGCCTATTGGGAAATTCTGACAGGTTTAGACTGCAAAAGGTTATTTCGGGTGGGGTTTTTTTTGCAAAAATGACCAGATTACAGGATTTTTTTCTCTGCAACACCTCTGAGCAATATTGTGTTTAAAGATGAAGCATAATATCATGAAACATGATATTAATCAACACTGTATTCCTCAAAAGGAGTTCAGATGTTGGATATAATTTTTGGAATCTACAGTCCAACACGAGATAAAACCACTAGATAACCACTAGATAACCTATAACATAAGGGAGTAAAGAGAAAGAATAAATAAGAAAAGAAAGACATAATGAAGTAGAGAGTAGTGGAAAGGATGGAAATCCCAGTTACCAAGTTGGAGATATAAGAAACATACTCAACACCCATAAAAGGACTCAAATGCCTGTACCCTAATGCTCAAAGTTTAGGGAACAAACATGGTGAACTTGAAGTATTAGTACTTGAAGCCAGATGTGCTATAGTTGCCATTGCTGATAGAATAAAACTCACTACTGGAATGTACTGATAGAAGGATACAAACTATTCAAAAGAAACAGACCTAATAAAAGAGGAGGTGGAGCTGCATTATATAGAAAAGATCACTACATCTCTACAGAAATATACAAAACCAAGGATGAAAACTTTCTAGCATCCATATCGGTCAAGTCGCTCAGATCCGGAGCGGATGGGCCCCCTCCAGTGGTCTGGACGGGCCGTCAACAGTGAGTCTTGTGAGTCCACTCTGGGAGGAGTTTGACTCTGTTGCCCCCGAGGATTTAGACAGGTTGCGTGGAAGGCTGCGACCCACCACATGTTCATTGGACCCGTGTCCCTCCTGGCTGGTACTGGCATCCTGGGAGGTGACACGAGGCTGGCTTCTGGGCCTGGTGAATGCCTCGTTGGGTGAGGGATCCTTACCTACCGTCTTGAAAGAGGCGGTGGTGAGGCCCTTACTCAAGAGGCCTTCACTCGACCAAATGGAGCTAGCTAATTATCGTCCAGTCTCCAACCTCCCTTTTTTGGCGAAGGTTGTTGAGAATGTGGTGGCGCAGCAGTTTCCGCGTCACCTCGATGAATCCGATTATCTAGACCCACGCCAGTCCGGCTTCCAACCTGGGCACAGCACTGAGACAGCCTTGGTCGCGTTGGTTGATGATCTCTGGAGGGCCAGAGATAGAGGTTGTTCCTCTATCCTGGTCCTATTAGATCTCTCAGCGGCTTTTGATACCATCGACCATGGTATCCTTCTGCGCCGGCTGGAGGTGATGGGAGTCGGAGGCACCGTGTTACGGTGGTTCGACTCTTACCTCTCCGGCCGGATGCAATATGTGTTGACAGGGGGGCAGAGATCGACCCCGAGGCCACTCTCTTGTGGGGTGCCGCAGGGGTCGGTTCTCTCGCCCCTTCTGTTCAATGCATACGTGAAGCCGCTGGGCGAGATCATCCGTGGTTTTGGGGTTGAATACCATCTGTACGCTGATGATACGCAGCTGTACATTTCAACCCCAAACCACCCCAACGAGGCTGTTGCAGTGATGTCCCGGTGTCTGGAAGCCGTCGGGGTCTGGATGGGGGACAACAGACTCAAACTCAACCCCTCCAAGACTGAGTGGCTGTGGCTTCCGGCACCTCGGTTCAGCCAACTGACTCCATCGCTGGCCATAGGGGACGAGCTACTGCCCCCTGTGGAACGGGCGCGCAATTTGGGCGTCCTCCTTGATGCCCGGCTGTCAATGGATGACCATGTGGCAGCCGTGGCAAGGGGGGCGTTCCACCAGGTTCGCCTGGTGCGCCAATTGCGCCCCCTACTGGACCGAGATGCCCTACGCACAGTCACTCATGCGCTGGTGACGTCTCGCCTAGATTACTGTAATGCTCTCTACATGGGACTTCCCTTGGGACGCGCCCGGAGACTGCAGCTAGTCCAGAACGTGGCCATGCGGGTTATCATGGGGAGGTCTAGATACTCCCACGTAACACCGCTCCTGCGCGAGCTGCACTGGCTACCTGTGGTTTTTCGGGTGCGTTTCAAGGTCCTGATTACTATCTTTAAAGCGCTCCATGGCTCAGGACCTAGTTACTTGCGGGATCGCATCCTCCCACATACATCCCTGCGGCCAATCCGCTCTCACAGAGAGGGCCTTCTCCAGGTGCCGTCCACTAGGCAATGCCAGCGGGCGGCGCCGAGGAGTAGAGCCTTCTCTGTGATGGGCCCAACCCTCTGGAATGACCTCCCCCCCGACATTAGAACCACCTCGGACTTCCGCTCCTTCCATCAAAAATTGAAGACTCACCTGTTCCAACTAGCTGGCCTGACATGATTATAAATGTTACATCTATGAACTCCTGGTAGTATATTCTCATCTGGTTATTTTAAGGGTAATGTTTTAGTTTTAATTGTTTTTAGGGCTTTTAGCTTCATATTTATTCTTCTGTACAGGACTCTTAATTTTAACCTCCTCCACACACATACATACATATATTTATAACCCTATTTATATTTGTATTTTATCTGTGATTTATTGTGGACTGTACACCGCCCCGAGTCCCTTTTTGGGAGAGGGGGCGGTTTAGAAATGTGAATAAATAATAATAATAATAATAATAATAATAATAATAATAATAATAATAATAATAATAATAATAATAATAATAATATAAAAGGAAAAACAATGACATTGCTATAGGCATATACTACAGGCCAACCAACCAAGCAGAAGAAATAAATGAACTCTTTGCTAATCAATGAACAAATGTATGTAGGAAAAATGCCAGAGTAGTAATGGGAGACTTTAATTACTCTGATATCAATTGGGAGACCTACTCTGCATAGGTGAGAGATCGAAGGGCACGCTCAGCGAACTGGTTGTTAAATTGGTAGAATCCCACCCCTGACTGGACTAGAAGAATTCCAAGGTCCCTTCCAGCTCTATTATGATACTTCTAGAAGATACCAAGTTGGGAACTCTACTTTATCAATTCAGGAATACATAAAATACTACAAGTGTCTTCCTTTACATTCCTTTCCAGAAGTTTATTTAACAGTTACCAATTATCCATGATTTATGTGCCTGGAAATTGTATTTATTAATGCATGGCAGTTTCTGAAGCTAACTTCAGAAGCTGATTGTGTTTAAAATCACAATTTCTCAGGTAAGATGGCAGGGAAACACCAATTTTATAAATCTGAAATAAACAAAGAAGTAAATATTATACAGAAGACTACAAAGGTACACATCTTAATATTTACTGGTTCAAATATTTCATAATGAGCCACTGAGTTATTTGGAAGGTGATGGAAACAGAAGTCTTTCACACACTAGTATTTTGAATCACAATATTTTGACCTCAAATCATTTGTTTTCATGAGCAGCAACTCACACGATAATCTCTATTGACGTCACTAATCTGCCAGTAATTATTTGGAATTCCCATACGATTGTATTCTTCCATTAAGTTTGTCAGATTCCAGCCTTGCTCTCGTTCTTCTTTGTTTAATTTCGGATTGAAAGAAAAACAGTACAGTTCTTCGTATTTCACTAAAAACAAGAGAACAAGTCAGCTGTTATTTCTTCACTAGAATTACTGTTGTTACTATTAATGCAAAATGGCAAACACAAACATTTATTTGCTTGATTTATTTGCTTAATTGTTCCAACTGTTCATTTTTTGAAATCCAGGGGATAAACCAACTTCTTTAGAAAGTTATCATTGCAGAAATGCCAAACAACAATTACAGAGTGGATTTCAGGTCAGTTTTACATTTTCTTTGTCTGAACACTTTTAAGATAATATTTGGGAGACAGCCAATACAGTATTCTCCTTGAGATCATTTGATAATTTAATTTATACCAGTTAGACAAAGCAGATGAACAAAGCAGAAACATTATTTTCCTGTCTGTGTTTTTTAAATTTTTCTATATTAGATGGGATTTGATTCACGCTTACATTATCTAGTGTAATCAATGCTGGAAACAGCCATTTTAATGTAGTTGAAATTATTTTTCACATTCTAACATAACATGTATTGAACCTTTAGACAATTATAAATACTTGGAGGCAATGAAGGGGCAAGTGATGGCACAGAAATGGATGCCATATTGATTACAGCCCACAAATATATCATCCATGTAAAATCACCCAGGAAATTATAGGAGACACGGTTTCTACAATGAAAGGACATTTCCATAAAACATTCTTGTCCCATATCAGAGATCAATAAAATGACAAAGAAAAAATAAAATTCCAAGCATAAAAGATTGATAAATCTGGATGGAATTAGCTAAAAAATAAATGGAGATTCTGAATTGTTTGGTACCAGAGCAGAAAAGAACAGCCATAAAGGAAAAGACTAAGAAAACAACCAGAGAATTAGCAAAAGGAATAAGAACATGAGCATGAGTAGTTAAAGAAAATGCAACTGAACATAACCACCAACCATATCAAATACAGAAAACAGATTTATGAACTGCCTTTTCATGACTATACATTCAGTTCAATGGGACCTTTTGTTGAAATAGAATCCAAACAACTCAGCCTCCTAAGAGTGAGATTTATAAACAAAACAGAGGAGTCACCCTTGCCTACAAGGAAGTAATTTTACTCAGGCCAACTGCCAGCATGGACACATGGGTACCTCCTGAATTTCCATGGTGTACCTGGGCGTGCCAGACGTATCAGAGAAATGTAAACATCATGGCAGTCTCTTTCTTGAGACATGATGAACTGAATGTTCTGGAAGTTCTTACAACGAATCAGCATTGGACAACCAGAAGCTGATGTAGCAAGTTTCTCAATTGAAGAGATCTGGCTGTGAAGAATCTGATAAAGAAAAATAAGTCAATCTAAAGAGAAGCTAAATATATTCCATTTTATAAATCAATACAATCAAAACGGTATGATGTGCCTTAAACAACATAATGCTCAGTGTAGCAAGTTGAACATAGTTTCAGCACTATACAAGATCACAAAGAGCAAAAGCAACTGAATCTTAAATCAGTAAGGGGAGCAAAAGATCACTTAGTAGAATGGAGCATCACTTAGATAATCTGCTGGAAGGAATGCATACAAACCCAGTTCTCATAGAGTGAAGAAACTATCATTAACTTGTTAACTGAGATCCAAAAATAAGCATTTGGTATATTTTATAGTTTGTAGTCTCCTAACAGCTTGAAACAATATAAATGGGAATTTCCCCACAAAAACAACTTTGCGAGGTACGACAGGCTGAGGAGAAAACTAGCTCCAAGTGAATTAACAAAAAGGTCTAAGTTTTAATGTTTCATTTTAAGAAATTGTTTGAATGTATTTTTTAAAAAATAACCATTTACTTTCAATAGCTGTTTTTAATTAGAACAATCACAGAATGTGTTTCACATATGCCTGACACCCTGAAGTGCAAATATTACTAGAGGTTGTGAATTTTGCCTTTGTTTAAAAGTCAAGGAGACTTTCAAAGAGAAAAGATTGTAAATCCAGAACTTTGGTTTCGGTTTCTCCACAGGGTTTTGAAATGCTAACTGTGGTCACTTGAGACTACCAACTTAGAAATTCCAGGGTGAAATGCTTGTAGAATGCTACAAGGAAGAGATGAGAGCAGGGGGCCCCAAATTGGGCAACTTTAAGATTTGTGGTTTCAACTCCCAGAATTCTTAAGCTTGCTGGAGAATTCTGGGAGTTGAAGTCCACAGGTCTTAAAAGTTTCCAAGTTTGGAGACCCCTGGATTACAAAACTGATATATGCAGGGAATCTAAACGTGAGGAGCATTCAAAAGATAATCAATGGGAAGAAAAAAAGAGAGATTTCTCCCTTCCATAACCAAGAGTTCCAGTATTCTGTTCTTGCTGGCTAACAATTTTGGGAATGGTATTCTCAATGATGGGCATCAGTTGAAGAACGCTGTTCCAGGCCCAGTGAAATTACTGGAATTTACCTCACAGCTCTAATTTTCAGCTCATCTTCTCTACTTTATTTTCTGCCTGAGCAAAACTTGCTATGAATCTTTGTGAGGAAAGTGAGAGAAAGCCATTTGTTTTGTGATCTCTGGAAGCAAAATATTTTGAGCTGGCCCTGCCCTTGAAGAATTTACCGTATTTTTCAGAGTATAAGATGCACTTTTTTCTCTCAAAAAAAGAGGGTGAAAATCTGGGTGAGTCTTACACACTGAATACAGCATTTTTGCCTCCTGAAACCTTGCCCTCTTCACCAAAATGGCTGTGCATAGCCTTCAGGAGCCTTCCAGAGTGCTCCTGGGGGCTGGGGAGGGTAGAAATGAGCAAAGAAAATAGGCCGGGTTTTGCTCAATTTTGCCCCCCCACCCAGCCCCTGGGAGCACTCTATAAGCCTCCTAAAGGCTATGCAATGCATGCCCTTTTTTTTTTACAAAAACAGGCCCATTTTCATGAAAAACGGGTCATTTTGGGGAGGTCTACAGAGTGCAAAAACTTTTTTTAAAAATTTGCCTCTTCAAAATCTTGGTGCGTCTTATATTCTGCTGTGTCTTATACTCTGAAAAATACAGTAAGTAATGAGGTTCCTTTTTGGAATCTCAAGAGCAGGCAGGTTTTCTATTCAATGAGATGCAAGGGGCTCCTGGGATAGGAGGTTTCCAGGTGAAGAGACTATTCTTCTGACTATGATAGTTCATTACTTGTTGTTATAGAAAGAAAGAAAAATATTTTTCCCTCCAGATATTTTTGAATTCTAATTGCATTCTGGACAATGCTCAAGACCGATAGCATCAGTAATTCTGATGATTGAGAACTGTTGGTTACTGTGTTTCGAAGACTTAAGAATTACTGAAGTTCTTTCATACCTACTTGCTCTTTCAATGATTTAAACTCTTTTGATTATTTAGAACATGTTCAAGCAGAAAATAGACTTCTGAATACCATGAGCTGCTACTGTGTGGGTGCTGGCACTGACTGGTGGCGTAAATGGCCTCTCCACCCTGTGAGTCAAGGATCCAGAGGGTCCTTGAGGGCTAGGAATTTTTATGACTACAGATAGAGGTGAACAGTGCCCAAATATCCACAAAGTGTTTTAATAGACCTAATTGTCTTTGTGTTTGTAGAACATTTTATGGTTCTGAATGTACGTCACAGCCTGTGTAGGTCACTGAATTTATCAAGATATACTAGTAACTTGTCATACCCATGTTTCCTTACGATTGACTGGCTCATTTTCTACAAAGATGACATGAGTGGCTGTTAGATACAGAGTCCCTAATGCAGTTCTTTTGGAAGACATTCCATCAATGAAGCGCACATTTTCCACCTACAAACAGAGAAAGGCACAAAATCACCAACTCTTAGAAAGAGTTTTAGAGCCATATTTTTTTTCTTTTAAAAATGTGTTATATTGTGTAACACTTTGATATTGTGCTAAAAGATGCAACATTATTTTACCCATGTCATCCCTCTTCAGTGTTTACATTTCAAAGTGATGAGTTGCCATCTGATTATGTAAAAGCTATTATTCTAATTCAGCAAATGCTGTGAATCAATCTGACAATAATAAATATTGCTCATAGCACTGCTCACAGGCATTTTAAAATAAATATGCTTTATGAATCCAATAAATCTATTGCTAGCAAAACTTCCTATCTTATCTGAGACATCTGAAGATTGGAGTTAGACAAAAGAGGGAAAAAACCCAGAATATATGTAGAACACTTAGAAATATATTGCATTCAAATCAGTGTTGGGTTCCTACCAGTTTGGACTGGTTCAGCTGAACTAATAGTGGTTTGGCGACCTGGGTCGCTGGAACCGGCAGTAACCCAGGCCTGCCATGCCTCTGAACTGATTCTCCAGGCAGCACCATAGGCAGCGCCATCTTTTTTTTTTGCTTCTGCGCATGCGTAGAACTATTTTTATTGTATTGTGCATGTGCGCACAGCACGCCCATGAGAGAACTGGCAGTATGACTGCCGAAACCCACTCCTGATTTAAATCTATTGTTATAAAAAAACAATAGACCAATTGAGAAGTGAAAATCTACTCATCTCTTGCCCACAATGACGGTTGAATTATTAAGTTTAAACATTTTTTTCCTATGGTTAAAGGTACTAATGATAGCAACCTTTATTACCTTAATCAGAATTAGCATTTCCATGTGATCTGGGACATGGCTAAACCAAATTCTCATGGTCTATATTTAGATTCATGGCTACTTTCCATTATGTCCTCTGAGAATTTAGTTTGGTAAGAGAAATTTAAGACTAAAATTCCAGAACTTAAAACATTCGTTGAAAAAAAAAAGAATTATGAGTCACTAATTTCTTGGCTGGATCTTACATGACTGTATCTTGGCTAGGTTTTAAACGACCTATGTCAAAAGCTGGTCACATCAGCCAAAAGCCAAGCCACTTTCATGGCACATTCTTCTAGAAACCAGATCCACTGGGAACTATTTTTGTGCACCTCACTTTTTTCCCAGTGGATAAGTGAACTTTGTTATTTTAAATCTAAATTTAGGCAGTTTATAGTCAGATCAAAGTACTTAGGCCCATAAAAAAGACTTCAGTGAAAAGATGGGTTAGTTTGTAGAACATGCAGTTTTTCTGAGAATGGAAGGTAACCCATAGCAATTGATACAACCCCCCTTCAGTAAAATAAATATAGGATGCAAGGAAAACCCTATGTAGAGTCGCCAAACCCCTGAATGTTTCCCTTTCCTCATTCTGATAAATGTTTGCATGAGTTGAAGTTCTGTGCATACATGAACATGTGTATCTATGATTGCAGTTGAAACTGGTAAAGCAAGGCCAACACTAAGTCTAGAAAATACCCATTATGTAAAGATCTGCTTCTCAATCCCATCAAGGAAATGGCCAACTCTGTGCGTCTGTACAAACATATACACATAGACAACTTCCTTGCACTGCAGTGAGCCATATCATCACAAGGCTTCATTCCTACCTGCAGTAAAGATTCCTGTCTAGATATGTCTGCAAATCTTCTGCCAAGATAAGCCTAGTGCTGAATAAGGAGTGTTGTAATTTATTGTGAGGCCAGGTGCAAAATCTGGCAATATACCTGCAGAAGCCACATTCTTCCACCCTTCCAATAGAAAGAACTGGGCCAAAAAGAAATCAAAGTTAACATAAAATGTACAGTATCATTATTAAATGTCATTGTTGATAAAACAAGGTATCCCATTTATGACATTGATCCCCTATCTATAAGTACCATATAAACAGTTCCCTAGTCCATGGAGAATACACAAGTACAGACAAGAATGCACCTACCCTGCCTCTCTTTCCAATGGAAGGAAAAAGTGACAGAGACGGGGAAGGGATCCCTGCACTGGGAAGGGAAACAGAAGCCAAGAGAAAGCAGAGAACAAAACTGGATGGCAATGAAGTGAGAAAAGAAAATTGGACAGAAAAGAAAGAAAAAGGGAGAAGAAGCCGTATTTAGGTGCTGTTTAATGCACTGTAAATTAAATTCATCAGACAAGCATGCCACTCAAGTAATGAAACTGTGTTCTTCCTCATTAAAAAATACTTTACCAATTAATTACAGTAATCTGATTAAGCCTGCCAGGGAACAAGCCACTTACTATTTCACTATCTTTCCATTTGGGTGCTTTGTCTATTCCAGGGCTCTCTTTTGATGGGGTGGCACTTTCCTATCATGATAACATCAGTGTGATGAAATGTCATGACACAATTGCACAGATTATGCCCACATTATGTTTGATCCAGATAATTAAGATCCTTCATATGTATGTATGTATGTATGTATGTATGTAGGTAGGTAGGTAGGTAGGTAGGTAGGTAGGTAGGTAGGTAGGTAGGTATGTCCTTTTACTAGGACTGTTTTAAGCTTGTTCTCTCCCACTCAAAATCTCAAAGTCTCCAAGCATCTGGACAGGACTTTGACAGCATCATTTGTCTGATTTAAACTAGTGAGGTAAAAACTGGGTAACATCAGCGTATTGAAGGTACCTCGGGGCTTTAAATATTGTCTCCTAAAACGTGGAAGTTTAAGAAACAAATGATGATCTCGTTCAAACCCAGTCAAAAAATTGTAGGCTCAGGAACCTACAGCAGAGCTTCGATAAAAAGCAATAAGAATTGGAAACATTTTATACAAGAGCAAAAAAAAATGCTATCTGGGAACTCAAATTTCTTATAATTTGTTTAAAAACAAAAACTCTGATCTTATACTACATTTGAACAATATAGATGTATTCGAAGAAAACCTTATTTTGTCTGATGGCTGATCTCCACATAAATTATTTGGAATTGAAATATTTATTTCAAAACCATGTCTGTCCACTAGGATCTTTTTTCCCTTACAACCAGAGGTGATATTCAGCCAGTTCGGACACGAACCAGTAATGGAAATCGCGGGTGGGCCTGCCCCAGCTCTATGCCATCCTATTTAGGCACATTTTTGAGGCTGGGCGCATGTGTGGAAGGCACGTGTGAGAGCAAAGCGTATGCACGGAAAGCCAAGTGCATGCGCAGAAGGGGTGCGTGCTCCTGTGAAGCAAGCAGGCGCACACACGGTGAACTGGTGGTAACAAAATGTGAAACCACCTGTACCTATTTATGATAATGTCCCAGGATCATGTGATCTTTTGTGAACTTCTGACAAGCAGTCAGTGCGGAAGTTTAATTCACTTAATAACCTATTAAGCTAACTGCAGTGATTCACTTAACAACTGTGGCAAGAAAGGTGTAAGATGAGGCAAAACTCACATCCCAACTGTCTTACTTAGCAAAGGAAATTTTGGATTCATTTGTGGTGATATGTCAAGGACTGCTATAACTATCATACCAGAAGAGATGTGAATATATATTTTACTGGATGTACAAAAGAGTTTTATTAAGATTTTGAAGAAGGCTCTTTATGAAGGGATTAAGAATTAAAAGTATAAGGAAGGAATGCAACATAGGCTTATTCAACCAAGGTTAAGACACAGAATTATGGGTAGTCCTCAACTTACAACAGTTAATTAAGTGACGGTTCAAAAATACAATTGAAAAAAGTGATTTATGAACAATTTCCACATTTACAACCATTGTAGCATCCCACGGTCATGTGGTCAAAATTCCGATACTTGCCAACTGACTCATATTTATTAGGATTGCAGTGTCCTGGCTGTCCATGGCTGGCTGGGGAATTCTGGGAGTTGAAGTCCACAAGTCTTAAAGTTCCCAAGCTTGGACACCCCTGTTTTATGATCTTCTGATAACCAAAGTCAATGGGAAAGCAGGACTCATTTAAGAACTTGTTACTAACTTAACAACTGAGTGATTCATGCAATAACTGCTGCAAGAAAGGTTGTAAAATGGGGAGAAATCGTTTAACAACTGTCTCGCTTAACAACATAAATTTTGGGCTCAATTGTCACAAATTGAGAACTACCTGTGGTTATATCTGACAACTCTTATTGGCCTTTTGCTGATAAGGAATGAGTAATAAGCATTTTCCATTTTTATTTTTAGCTAAGAGATATGGGGTGAAAAGAACATATGTTGTACAGTAGCTTAAGAGATGGCAGTAAATTTACATAAATTTGTGTATTTGTTGAAATGAAGGGAGAAGTCCCTTTTTTCTTTTTCACACTATTTTTGTCTTTTCTTTTTCATTTTTGTAGTTTGCTTAGTTTCTATTCTTTCCTATTGTAATTTCTAATACAATTTTTAAAAATAAGAATGTCCAGTCATCAATTCATTTTCAGCTTATTGCAATGTACAATTAAGACCAAAAAAATCACAAGATTTTAAACTTAGAACTGCTGCATTTATATGGCTTGAGGTTTCCAGTTTGTAACAGCTGTTTTACTTTATTGTTAGTAGTTTCGCTAGTGTCTCTCACTGCCCTCTTATCAAAAATTAGGTCCTAGAAACTTTGTGTGCAAGTCTTCAAGTGAACGAAGCCTCACAGTCACCTAAAGCAGAATTCAAGATGAATATTCATCCAACCACTTTCCTTAGATATAAATAAAGTCCCCTTCAAACGTAATAAATTGGTAAGTTCATGGATATGTTTATGTAAGGTTGTTGGGGTTGTTTTTGTTTTTGTTAAACAACAATACAGAAGTGGTTTGGCAATGCTTTCTTTTGTCTCTTATAAAACAATTTTCTCCTCTCTATCAGCTATACAAAGTGGCATTTTGTAAGCCCAGGGCATATGAGGGGAATCAGATAGAAGGCACGTATCATGGTGCTGGTCAGAATGTACAGACAAACATTAGCCACAAAATGCAGATGCTTCTCTGTTTACTTTCTCTTTGGAGTAAACTATGAGCAGTCAGAGGCTGCCAAAACTTTTGACTTCCTATGATTTTTTTTCTACAAGAGAAAGAAGCATCATTTTATGCCCACCTTTCATTCTCCAAAATTGTCCCTGAAAGATGATCTTCAGAAACATTACAACTACAGGTGAAACTAGAAAAATTAGAATATCGTGCAAAAGTTCATTTATTTCAGTAATGCAACTTAAAAGGTGAAACTAATATATGAAATAGACTCATTACATGCAAAGCAAGATAGTTCAAGCCATGATTTGTCATAATTGTGATGATTGTGGTTTACAGCTCATGAAAACCCCAAATCCACCATCTCAGAAAATTAGAATATTACATGCAATCAATAAAACAAGAATTGTACATAGAACAGTATCGGACCTCTGAAAAATATAAGCATGCATATGTACTCAGTACATGGTTTGGGCCCCTTTTGCAGCAATTACTGCCTCAATGCGGTGTGGCATGGAAGTTATCAGCCTGTGGCACTGCTGAGGTGTTATGGAAGACCAGGATGCTTCAATAGTGGCCTTCAGCTCTTCTGCATTGTTCGGTCTCATGTCTCTCATCTTTCTCTTGGCAATGCCCCATAGATTCTCTATGGGGTTCAGGTCAGGCGAGTTTTCTGGCCAATCAAGCACAGTAATCCCACAGTCATTGAACCAGGTTTTGGTGCTTTTGGCAGTGTGGGCAGGTGCCAGGTCCTGCTGGAAAATGAAGTCAGCATCCCCATAAAGCTCATCTGCGCAAGGAAGCATGAAATGCTCCAAAATCTCCTGGTAGACAGCTGCGTTGATCCTGGACTTAATGAAGCACACTGGACCAACACCAGCAGATGACATGGCTCCCCAAATCAACACAGGCTGTGGAAACTTCACACTGGACTTCCAAGCTTTTTGCAGTGTGTGCCTCTCCATTCTTCCTCCATACTCTGGGTCCTTGGTTTTCAAATGAGATACAAAAGTTGCTCTCATCAGAAAAGAGGACTTTGGACCACTGAGCAACAGACCAGGTCTGTTTTTCTTTGGCCCAGGTAAGACGCTTCTGACGTTGTTTGTTGTTCAGGAGCAGCTTGACAAGAAGATATGACATTTGAAGCCCATGTCCAGGATCAGTCTGTATGTGGTGGCTCTTGATGCACTGAATCCAGCCTCAGTCCACTCCTTGTGAAAGTCCCCAACACTTTTGAATGGCCTTTTCCTGACCAGGCTGCGGTCATCCCTGCTGCTTATGCACCTTTTTTCCCACTTTTCCCTTCCACATAACTTTCTATTAATGTGCTTTGATACAGCACTTTGGGAACATCCAACTTCTTTTGCAATTACCTTTTGAGGCTTTCCCTCCTTATGGAGGGTGTCAATGATGGTTTTCTGCACAACTGTCAGGTCAGCAGTCATTCCCATGATTGTGATTCCTACTGAACCAGACTGAGAGACCATTTAAAGGCTCAGGAACCCTTTGCAGGTGTTATGGCTTAATTAGCTGATTAGAGTGGAACACTTTGAGCCTAGAATATTGCACCTTTTCACAATATTCTAATTTTCTGAGATTGTGGATTTGGGGTTTTCATGAGCTGTAAACCATAATCATCACAATTATGACAAATCACGGCTTGAACTATCTTGCTTTGCATGTAATGAGTCTATCTCATATATTAGTTTCACCTTTTAAGTTGCATTACTGAAATAAATGAACTTTTGCACGATATTCTAATTTTTTGAGTTTCACCTGTATGAACTTCCCATTACAGTTTTCCCACAAATATTTTTAAAAAGCAACTTGGTCTATTCTAAATGCTCTAAAATCATATTTCATGAAGTGGGTCAGATTGGTTGACCTAAAGGCTTAGTTTGAGAAAGGCACTCCAATTTTCTTCACCACTATAGATGTAAATATTTATGGTGCTCTATATACTTTTCCCAAAGTCTTCCGATTGTGGTACTTTTTAAATATTCAGGATTCCATTTACAATCTAAATTATTCCCAGCATCTAGAAATAACTAAGATGAGGAAGATATGTACTGACCTAAATATCTAGTAAGGAATAGGAAGGGTTAGGGAGAAAACTTGGAACTGAATGAACTTGACCACACAGGATGAAATATTAAATAAACAGATACAACAAATAAACTCCTAACGATATTATTACTACACTCTACAACACACTAGAGAGACATTTAGACTCCTTTGTAGAAATCATGTTAAATAGCTGTGTCAACAGCGACATTCTCTACCTGTTGGGTCCAAACAAAGTATTTTCAAAACAGGCTCATCGGGAATGTCCAAACTGCATGGAACAACCATTTTGGGTGGCTTTCTCCAAAATATGTAGGTCCAGGCATAGACACAAAACATAAATATGCCAACCCTAAGTGATCAGGAATGTGCAGAACAAAATAAAAGGCAACACTATTGGTGGCAATGAGTGTTGATGGAAACTAAGGAGAAGAAAAGGAATGTTAAGAGATAGAAAGGAGGTGGGTAGAGACAAGAGGGCAGGAGAGATAGCTACGGTATGCCATGCCAGATTTCATAGTGACTGAGGTGCTGGGAAGATAGACCAAGTCAGGACCTGCCCTCAAAAGTTCAGCTGAACCTCAGAGCCACAGTATTCTTCAGTTTGAAACATATTATAGCCGGCATCTCAGGCACAGCCATAGGGCAGATATTATATACAATTTGTTATTTGTTCCTCAAGTTTGCTGTCATTTAAAGTTAAGCTACCATGGGGTTTATCATACTGGGGCTACAAGAAGGAATGAGTGAGTTAATTTCCTGTGCCACTTTGCTGTTATTTAGTGCTGAGTCTTTAAAATTATGTGTCACAAAATCTCTGCAGGAACTTGATGTTCCATGAAAGACTAAGGACAACAAAAATAATTCAAATACAGCCAATTTTCTGTCACTAGAGCTTCTCCTTTTCATCATTGGTTCTATATTTTGTTTAAAAAAAGTTTTGTAGCTAAAAAAAAAAAAAGGCCATGATCTACAGATCATTTGCATCATTTGCATCATTTCCAAGTATGAGCCCTACTGCTAGTGGATTACATTTATCAATAGTTGTTTTATTATTTTGCTGTTGTTCCAATGGCTTTTACCTTCTAAGCAGGGAAACAATAGCAAAAATGATAGTAGTCAATGGAAGATGGATGCTTTGCTTTAAAAATTTTGTACTTTCAATTCATTTATTCACTTAAAACATTGATATACCCACCCATCTTAAAAAGAATCCTTTTATTGGCTTACAACCAGTAAAACAATATGAAACACTAGGTCTCAGAAAGATCCTAAGTACAGTAATTGTTCCTAAATTAGTGTCCAATTTTAAGAAATGCTTGATTTTTATTAAGCCAAAATATTTTCTATGCTATTTCCTGGGGTGGGGGGTGGGATTGTCTTCTATTTGTTACTGAATTTATTCAAATGAAACATAATCATAGAAAAGAATCAGTTTAAAAGTATGCCTTTTTGGTAAAAGCTGCAAAAAGAGATTTAAAATGTCAAGACGATTCCTTTAAATGCAAAACCACTATATTCTTCTATGTTCAAATCATATTTCATATGTAGGAGCCAGAGGCCTAGTGTCATAACTCCAAAGACAAGAAACCATTATTCAAACCTGTGCTCTACTAGGACTTATCATATGCAATCTGTTGTAAAACAAGATTTTTAAATCCTAGACTTTTAAACACTTTATCGATACACAGCCCAATTTAATCAAATGTCACGAAAATAAATTCGTATCGCTCATCAGATTCAGGGATACTCTTCTAGGGATCCATTTTTATTCTATTGACCTCAAATCAGGTCCCACTTTGGAATCTCATAATAATGTAATCCCATTTTCATCTATCATTTCTCCCTGGAAAGCAGGGGAGAAGGGGAGGGGGCGTTCTATCTGAATTTAAATTAAGAGTGAGATCAAAGGAGGGGAAATCATTTCCCGGCTTGCATGCTGATGCTGCATTATTAGAGACAAGGGATGAGTAAGCGCAATTCGTGTGAAGAATATGATCTGATTGGAATGCACCTCCGAGTTAAAAGGCCCTTCTCCTGAGCAGCAGTCTCACCTGAGTAGGGGGAAAAATGGATTCTTTAAACATGCAACTTCCCACCATTCTTCGTTTCATTGGTGAAGATTAATTCACCCCCATCCTGGGGGAGGGGGAGGGGTAATTGATCCCATTTCCCTCCCCCACCCTCCAGATCCTGACGCCCCAGACCCCACACCTTCTTCAAGACGAGCCTCTATATCCCTTACGCTCCGTCTTTTCCGCACCGTACTAACCTTGGGCATTCGGATGTACTCCATGGCGACCAGATCTCGGTGCGTGGGATCCTCGCGCACCTTACACAACCAGGAGAGAGCGATGCACCATCAAATACCGGTGCAGCAGAAGGCGAAGGCAGAGAGGGGCAGAGGCGGGAGTGTTAGAGAATCGGGTAAAATGTAAAGAGGAGTTGGAAAATCTTCAGCTCTCAGATCGGATTGGGGGAAGGGGGGGTGTTGTGATGCTCGCAGGTCAGGGCCGGGCTCCGCCTTCTGCAGCGGCTGCCATGCTGCTCTTTTCAGGTTCGGGCATCAGTCAGAATCGCCGGCCGCCCGGTTCGACATACCTCCAGGCCCTAAAGACTGACGTGTTTTAGCGCAAATGCTGCGCAGGAGCTGCTTTTTACGCCAGCATCATTTGCCATCTTGGTTCCCGAGTTGCTCATTCCTCGCTGTCTCAGGCGGACGGATCTAATATTCCTTTTTCTGTCTTTCTCTCCTGGAGAAATGCAACCAGAATTTTTTCCTGCTTGAACTTTACCTGGCCTGCATTTCAGGCTGGCATGTTGGGAGAAGCCAGACTTTTTAGGGGGTAATTTAGCAAGTGGAATGAATGAGGAGAATAGGCCTAACTAATAAGGCATCGTTAGGTGAACCAAACTGCATGCCAAAGTGGCCAACTTTGTGTTTTTATGGTTCCAAAGAAAACAAAAGATGTCTTCTAAAAATAGAAGAAGCGGAATATTATAAAAGCAAGCTAACATAATAATAATAATAATAATAATAATTTAATAATAATTTATTAAATTTCTAGACCGCCCCCTCTCCCCGGAGGGACTCGGGGCGGTGTACAGGAATAAATTTAAAAACATACAAACAATCATATACATAGCTAAAAATCAAATTAAACAACCCCTGTATGAATTTATAAAAATTAAAAACATTAAAAACAGACCCTAAAACCAATCCTAAAAATTTAGAAATAAAACTGAGGTGGGAAAGATGGAATTAGGCCAAGCCGGCTAGCTGGAATAGGTGGGTTTTAAGTTTCTGACGGAAGGACAAAATATACAATTTTTTGTGGCATAATACAAATATAAATATAATAATACAAATGCAATTTATTGATCAGTGTTGACTCCTAGAGACCACATAGATAAGATTTTATGATGATGTCCTTAGCCTGGTCTCTGAATGGGGGACCCATCACCACCATAACTGACTCCATCCACCTTGCTGCTGGTTGTCCTCTTTTCTTCCACCTTTCCCGGCATTACAGCCTTCTCTGACTCTCTTCACATAATTTATCTGAAACAAGTACAAAAGAAATATATATATTTTTAAACGAAAATAGAACAATAGCAATGCAACAATAGATTCGTGTCTATAAAAATGGCTACAAGGCCATTTTTAAATAATAGGTTGAAATTTGATACATGGAATCATATTGTCCAGGCTAAGCATCCACAGATTCTACCGGACTTTACTGTCAAAAAAAAAGGAAAGATAGTGGCTGCATGACTGAAGCTCCACCCCTTTTTATATGAGCCACAATGCGTGTAAAAAGAATCAGGATTTTATATATTTGTGGCCATCATCTGGATTTTTTCTTTTATCCCATTGCCCATGCCAGGGGTCCCCAATCTTGGCAACTTTAAGACTTGTGGACTTCAACTCCCAGGATTCTCCAGCCAGCATGGCTGGCTGGAGAATCCTGGGAGTTGAAGTCCACAAGTCTTAAAGTTGCCAAGTTTGAAGACCTCTGGCCTATGCCAATAAAGGTCATAGTTGACACATTTCGTCAAGTTGTCCTTTGCTGTCTGGTACTTAAGAGTGTTTCTGGGGAACACAAAAAGCTTTTGGGGCAACAACCTCACGATAAATCCAACATTCTTCAGAAATACACTGATTCCCCATTGATACAATATAATTTAACAACACATTAACATTCTTAAATCTGAACTTCTTTCCAAGAATTTGGTTCACCACAATGAGACTATTTAAATAATAATAAGCTATGAAAAGGATAGTTAAAATACATTTATTGCATCTGTAACATAAAGGTAGAAAATTGATTTTTTAAAAAAGAACCATTGCTTTAAAATCGCAAGAAATATAAAACTTTTTAAATGTGAGAACACTAATATGTTAATGTAGGAAACTCTAGTTCTCTTATTACAAATTCTTCTATATTGTCCATATTTATTTTAGTAGCTTTTTCAATTGTCATTAAATTTTAATTGTTGCTTTAGCCTCTAAAATCAACATTCAAAACCATAGGAGCTTGCAAGGCAGCCAATGTATCTGGTTCATCCCAAACAAAGAACAAATGTTTCAGCTGAATGTATTGCCATGCAGTTGTTTTTGGCAAATTATATTCTTTTTGTAACCTTTCAAAAGTTTATAAATCACTAAGATTCGCTGATTAAGAGTAACTATCTCATTTTCAACCCATAATTTCCAAGAAAAGATTTTATTCGCCATTTTAAAATAAAAGTTATTTTAAAGGTTCAATTTCTTATGGCAACAGAATCATTTTTTAATTTCTTACCCAATATCATTCAAACATGTCTGCCTTCCATATAAGCAGATTGCTACTATACCTAGAGATTGCCAGAATTTCAAAGCTATCGTTTAATAGTTCCCAAAGAGATCCATGATGGCAAACAAGTAATAGAATGAGGGACCTTCAGAAGATGACACAATGTGAAGGATATTAGATTTTGTTTATGGAGATTCTCAGTCATCCAGGTCATGGTTGTCCCAAAAGTGCTTTTTCAAGAGGCAACTGAACTTTTCTTTGGAAATGTTTAGCTTCTTATCCAAGAGCTGAAGTTTTTCTTCAAAGAAAAACCAGAAAGTTGCCTCTTGAAAAATCCCCTTTGGGACAATATTAAGTTTTGGTTCTTTTCAAAACCCCAAAGAAATATCCTGGAAAATTCAATGTGAAATAAATCATTTTGTAGTGTTAGGTATGTGGCTAAGGAAATCAGTCTTCCCACAGCCCCATTTGGGAATTGTATCTTTTAAACAAGAGACAAATAAAATCAAACTTCATCTTTTTTTTTTTAAAGGGAAGGGAAACTTCTAAATTTTTCACTCTGGTTTTAAGTTCTCCTAAGTAAACATTCATTAGTGGGAGAGTTAAATTGTTCAAATCTTGGTAGCAATTTGAAACAAATGTCCAATCAAAAAATATAAATATGAGGGCCTCAATTTATTTTTTATTTATTTATTTATTTATTTGACTTATCAGTCGCCCCCTCTCCGCAAAGGGACTCGGGGCGACGTACAATCAAAACAGATATACAGATGTGGCATGGAGGAGGTGACATCAATGCTTAACAAATAAGATTCAAATAAAAAGCCACAAAATAAATAACAATAAATTAAAACAGTTAAAATAATTTAAAACCCCAAAATTTACATTTAACGTAATTAAAACTGCCAGGGAGGTTAGAAAGTTCTAGTTAAGCCAGGCCGGCTAGTTGGAACAGGTGGGTCTTGAGTTTCGTGCGGAAGGAGCGGAGATCGGTCGTTATCCTGATGTCTGGGGGGAGGTCATTCCAGAGGGCTGGGCCCATTAAAAGTTGATGCTATCTATTCCTATTTTAAAGGCAACTCCTGTTGCTGAAAACTTCACAATTGCATAAAATACGCCATTTACTAAGCATACACTAAAGTACCAGAGAAAATACATTGGGCTGAAACCCACAAAGACAAAAGATAAAATAATTATACACAGTATTTCTAGTGAATATTTTATTTAGTAGTCCAAATGCAGCTGTTGTTTCTGAACCAGATTTCCTTCTGTTCCAATTATTCTTGGGTCGCTTCCCAAATCCCTGAGGATTCCAGACAATTTGGCTTTTTGGGAGTGAAACAAATCTTTTTCCTCTTCTCAGCCTCAATTCTCAACATTTCTCTTTTCTTTGAAAGGACAAATGACCTTTTTCCTCAAGCAAAAAAGGAGAGTTTGAAGGAATATAACTTTCTTACATAAATGTACACAATGCTCCAATGAGCTCAGATGTGTATTGAAATGTATTGAAATACAGATGGTATTGGCTTGCAATAAGGACTTGTCTCTCCATTTATAAATTCAGTCTAGAGAGTTGGCTAGATTAGCCAGTCTTTTTCAAAGGTTTTAGAGCTGCTACAGCAAACATCAGCAAAGCAAAAAGATGTTCCCTTGATGGTACTAGTGAGTGCCAAAAGAAAGCTTCCTTAGCTTTTTACAGCTGTTGACAGGTGTCTCTTTTTTCCTTCTATAGTGCAGTCTGCATTAGCACAAGGGGTCCAGGAGCTGGTTATTTCCCAACTACTGATTTGACTGTCTTTTGCAATACCTTGTAAACCTTCCAAGTGTTCCAGAGAATTGCAAAGCAATATGTCAAAGGTTCAGGAGGACATTGTGCAACATGGTTTGCCACTTTGCTTTCCTTGTTAAGATTAGCTGTAAAACTATTACTAAAACTTCAAAAGAAAAAGAAAGGGCATTGTGCGGTCTTGATGTTTCTGATGTAATAAACCTCCTGAACATAAACAAGTCTGGATCAAGTGACAGGGTCCCCACAACACACTGCCCTACAAAGTGTTTTGGCATAACACACTAAGGCAAATGATGAGGGGGGGGAGGGTTTAGGGCATTGTCAGAAAATATTGTAGGTTGGACTTTAAGGTCTAGCAAATCATCAAATCAAAATCCTTTACATTTCAGCCAGAATATTACAAGGAGAAAGGGGAGTGGTATACAAGTAAGTGTGCAAATTGCACAAAAGAGAGGGGAAAGAGGAGAAACATATGGTAAGATCTGTAAATCATGATAGAGCAAACCATAGCTTAATGTCTGTCTTATAACACATTTAATAATTGGCCTATAAGACAACCCACTCTAGTTGGTTAAAATGAATACACACCATTGCTTAATATTTGTCCTTAACCACAAGTAGTGCTTCATGTGCAGTTTACCATGTTATACAAATACAGAATAACTTCCGGTACCAGGTTAAGCTAACTATGTTAATCTAAAATTAAGGTTATGCATTCCCTTAGATTTAGCTATAGAAGAGTCATGTGTAGAGCCTTCTGACAGTGGTGAGTTGGGGTATGCACCAGTACGCACGGACCGGTACCAGAAATTGGGCGTATGTTTGCGAACCGTTAGAGCTGGAGGCCCCGTACCAGTACGGTCTCTCCCCTGGCATGCCCCCCGACTTGCTCCCCCGCCTGGTCACCTCTCTCTCTCTCTCTCTCTCTCTTTTTCTCTTGCCCCACCTGTCCACACCATGGTCCACACAATTAACCAAACAAATTAAATCATAAATGCGTTATATGGAACAAATTCATACAACATACTTTTATAAATGGTGATTAATTGGCTTGAAGTTCATTGTCAGCCAGTCATTTTATTCATTTTGCTATTAATTTTCTTGGCACTTTTACTACTTGAATAAATACTAGATTTTTTTTTCCTGTAGAAAGTCTTGTAGGTCACATTTTTTGTTATTACGGGATGTACTTCATGTGAACTTTTCCCTAGTTGGGTCCATCTAAGAAAACGATGAGATGTTAATCCCGTGAGTCAGTTTTAGGAACATCTAACCTTTAACACTATTCACTGTTGTTGTTTAGCTTAACTTTTAACACATTTTAAGAATTATTTATTGATTATTTCACTGTAGGTCAAAAAGCTAAATAAATGGAAGTACTTTCACACAGAAATGAAATGGTCTTCAACAGCTTTCTCCAAGTTAATATAAATCAAATCAGTCATTCTGGATCAAGTAAGATTTTATGGTAATTATTGATGAAAGCAACCATTGTCACTGATCATATGATTTGGCAAGTAAATGCGTGACAGCAATAATGTTCAGTATTAAATAACCAATTTGTAATACACAAAGCATCTGATACAATTTTACACTTCAAAAAGTTCTTTCTCAAAATTATTTCCAATGAATATGGAAATTGGTGGCAAATATCTATGCTGTGATGATTGGAAGAGGATTTACAGTATATATTTAGCTGTCTGGAATTAGATCAAAACTTCTCTGCTGACAATATCACCTTCGATCTTCCCATTAGATAATAAAAGTAAGGCCATCTATGCTAGGAGCACCTGCCAAAAGCTGCGTATGTCAAAAGGTCAACATGGCTGTAATCAGAACTGCCTATAATGATAATGTTTTTGTGTGTAAATGGTGTCTAATTATGCATCTGGAGAAAACTTTGAAAAAATAGTGACAGTGGAAACATGATGGTTTGGTACATGAATCAGTACCAGCTACTACCTCTGATAACGTTCCATAACTGAAAACTCAAAGAAGCAAGCCAAGTCAATTACTCAAGGTATGACATACATGAATTTAATAAAGGAAGCATACATAAATCATGTTCGGAGAGACTTAAATACAGAAAATAGTGTACAACTGAAATATATAATGTATAGACCACATAAAAAGACAACTTTACTTTAGCTTAACCAAAAGACCACAGGGCCTATTTGCATGCAAATTGTTGCTCCTTTAGATCTGCATTTTTCCCACTTGGTCTCTTTAAGATATGTGGATTTCACTGCCCTGAATTCCCCAGTTAGCAAGATATATTGCTTAAAGCACAAATGGGTTTATGCAACCCACTAAGTCATAAAGTGTACTTCCCAAACCATGAAAGCTAAATTCATACATTAATGCCAAACAAAATCAACATAATCCTGGGCCAGTTGTAAAGCAGGAAGCTTATTCATGGGATGGAGGTGGTGGTGGTGGAGTCTGAATACATCAAAATTGGAGAGTTTTCCAAGAACCAGGATTTTATGGGACTTGGGGGAAGGGGCGAAAGATAAATATAGATTCTTTACCCTTAGATTAAGGCAGGGGTCTGCAAAGTTGGCCCCTTTAAGACTGGTGGACTTCAACTCCCAGAGTTGAAGTCCACCAACCTTAAAGGGGCCAACTTTGCAGACCCCTGGATTAAGATAATGTTAGATTATGGTTGTGGTTTTTGTATGCGTTTTTGTATTAAGTAGTTGGATTCTATCTTGTCTGTTCTGTATTGTGAGCCATCCAGACTCAGCTGTGAGCTGAATTTAAAAATAGTAATGTAAAAAATCACAAAATATAAAAGGGTAGCAAACAGAAGTAAAACAACAATGGCAAAAGGCACTAATGGCAATAGGTGCATTGGGTGCAATTCCAAAACATCTGGAGCACCATTTGAACACCATCAGCATTGACAAAATCACCACAGTTAAAAAGGCAGCTTTACTTGGAACAACTTACATCCTGCACTGATACCTTTAACAACATCAAACAGTAACATCTGCTTATCTCAGGTCTAGAGAAGGACTTGAAATGTGGACAAATATGGAAAATCCAGTCTAAACATTTGGCTGACTCTGCAATAAATCGTCATCATAATATGAAATGTTTAAACTTTTGCAGTGCCAGCTTTGTTACAAAGCTCTGCTTATTTGGAATCCAAAACCTACCTACTGTAGGCCAGGGGTGTCAAACTGGCGACCCACGGGCTGAATGCATCACACACAGGCCATGCCCACCCCAGCTCCGCAAAGGGGGAGAACGTCGCAATACGTCACGTTATGGCAATGTGACACTACGAGTTTGACACCCGTGTTGTAGGTGATCCTTTACTAGGCCAGTTGACATTGAACAAGAGCATTGCAAGATTTTGAGTTTTATACATCTTCATTAGACAAGTCAGTTAAGGAAAAAAAGGAAATAAAATTGTTACTAATCTTTGAATGATGCCTGGGAGGGATGCCATTCCAAAGGGCAGGAGCAGTGACAGAGAGGGCATGCTTCCTTGATTTCACAAGATGACTCGATTTAATTAAGACCTGGACCACACCTATTCTGCCCGAACATGTGTAACTGCAAAACAGTGGATTAAGGTTCACTGGTTGCACTCCGTCTGTTCTGTTCCCCTTGTCCAGGCTTTGAAGGCAAAGATCCCTCCGCAGTCCAAAATTAACAGAGATAAGTTGCTTGCCAGATGAACAGGGCAACCTCTAGTATTACTTGGCTTGAAGCAGTTCTAAGAAAGAAAGCATTGGATTAAGGGAAGAGAACTACGATGAAAAAACCCTTTAGAAAGAGCATAAAGCATACAATGTTGCTATCCTTGATTGTCTAAAAAAAAAAATTTTTTTCAAGTTAATTTTATTTTATTTTATTTTATTTTATTGAATTTATAGACCGCCCCCTCTCCCCAAAGGGACTCGGGGCGGTGTACAGACCACAAATAAAACAATATACAAAACTTACATATTTATAAATACCCATTAAAACAAATTAAATGGTAGGCTGTACAGTATAGTTAAAAATTAAAACAACCTATAAAATCTCTCCCTAAAAATTTAAAATACAGGCTAAAGGGACACAAAAACTATAGTTAGGCCAGGCCAGCTAAGTCGAACAGGTGGGTCTTAAGTTTCTTACGGAAGGAGCGGAGATCGGTCGTTATTCTAATGTCGGGGGGAGGTCATTCCAGAGGGTCGGGCCCATCACAGAGAAGGCCCTACTCCTGGGCGTCGCCCGCTGACACTGCCTAGTGGACGGCACCCGGAGGGGTCCCTCCCTGTGAGAGCGAATCGGCCGCAGGGATGTATGGAGCAGGATGAGATCCCACAGGTAGCTAGGAAGTTACTCTTTCAAGTCTCCGGAAAAATAAAGAGAGAATGGTATGAAATGCCAAATGTGTCAGGTCAGGGGTTCATACAGTTTGCTTAGCACTGCTTGTAAACCATTCTCTAGGAATTACATCCAACTGTTAACCAGGCTTATTTCAGGTTTCAGTTCCAGTACACTACAGCTTGGGCTAGATGAGTCTGCCTACTAACATATTCAGGAGTAATGTTATAAATGCATTGAAAGTATATTGAGGTGAAAAGAGGGGTTCCGGCAGTCACTACTCCCGCTTCGCTCGTGGCCGTGCCATACACGTGCTTGATGTATGCATGCGCAAAAGCAAAAAACAAGATGGCGGCGCCTACGGCGGCATCGGAAGAACCAGTTCGGGGGCATGGCAAGCCTGTCGGTTCCAGCGACCCAGGCTGTCAAACCACTAACGGTTCAGCCGAACCGGTCCAAACCAGTAGGAAACCACCACTGGTTGAAAAGCATATAGAAGTGGTACAACTATGGCAAAAAAAATATCAAGAACTTTTGATTAGGTGTCAGATGTTCAAACACCTGATGGCAAACCTTTTATCCACCGAGTTCCCAAATTGAAAGGTGCGTGCACGTGCAAATGCGTGCATGCACGGACATGCGCACATGTGCAGTAGTGACCCAAACACCAACTGACTGGTGGGAGGCAGAGCATTCCAACACTAAGAGCTCTGCCAGAAGTGAGATCTTTTTCTTTTGTGAGCTTCTGTTTCATCGTTTGCAGGGGAACAGAAACTCACGAAAGAAACAGCAGAGAGCTCTGACCTGGGGCAACAGGGTGCGTGGCAGCAGAGAGGGCTCTGCATGCCAACTCTGGCATGCGTGCAAGGTTCGCCATCATGCCCCTAACCTCAATCAGATATAAGAAAAAAGAGTGCATACAGAATAGATACAACAGCCATGGTTCAGTCTCATCCTCTATTACAGTGGGTCTCAACCTTTCTAATGCCGCGACCCTTTAATGCAGTTCCTCATGTTGTGGTGATCCCCAACCATAAAATTATTTTGTTTTCCATATTTTTTTTGAAAATATGCGTTTTCTGATGGTCTTAGGCGACCCTGTGAAAGGGTCGTTTGACCCCCAAAGGGGTCGCGACCCACAGGTTGAGAACCACTGCTCTATTACCTCCTTTGATGGACTAGATTTCAGAAATAAAAATTTCTGATTGTCATTGTGCTAAATTAACATCATTATAGTTGCATTTTAGACCTTCCTTGTCAATCCAAATTTGTCATCTGGGACATATAGTTTTTCTTTTTTCCCCCTTAAAGGCTGAATCTATTTACTATACATTACTGTGTTATTATCATTTTTATGCATAATGGTCCAATATTTTAGTGTTCAAATGTTTACCATGTTCCTATTTTTAGACTACGATTTTTTCCCCTATTTTTTAAAGTGGGAATGTGAAACAGCAGCACTGTTACCACAAGTATAAATTAGAGGAGCATAGATTGGCCCTGATCCAATTTAAATGATTGATTTGAATAGCATCACCAATATGATCTGACTAGACTTTTTTTTGACCAGACAAAAATACCAAAACATCAGATTGGATTGATTCAGTTCAATTTTCATAACTATTGGAAATAATTAGATGTAGGAAATTAATTTGATTGAAGGAGTTTAGAAACAGCTTCAAATGGCGCTCCAAACCAAAGATTTACATAGCCATATCGCTTCTATAAGTCCTCACTTTTTGAGAAAAAGAGATGATGCTTGATTAGGAAGTGTGCAATGAATTACCACATGGATGACCCTATTGCAGTAAAAGAAAAAAAATCAGAAAGGGAAGAAAATACCCTATTTCCCCGAAAATAAGACCTCCCCAGATAATAAGCCCAACTGGGCTTTTGAGCGCATGCACTAAAATAAGCCTTCCCCTGAAAATAAGCCCTCCCTGAAAATATTGCAACATAGCAGCAGTCATCAAATGACCACGCTCGCCGCCTCCTGCACCTCAAAAATAATAAGTCCTCCCCGAAAATAAGGCCAAATGCTTATTTCAGGGGTCAAAAGAAAATAAGACCCTGTCTTATTTTCGGGGAAACACGGGTAGCAAATTAACTTCTTATAATGTTGGAAGAAATGTTCTTCTGAGTTCAGCTCCAAGTGGAGAAAAAAGACACTGGAAACATGGAGGCTGCTTGGAAAGATGTTTTAATGGTGGACAGGACCACATGGCTTGAGTTCCTGAACAGAAAGGGGGGGGCGCATGCTTCCAGATGTTGGGTGAAGAAGAAAAAGAGAGAAAAGGAGGCTTGCTGAGAGTTCCTGGGTTTTTCTAATACTCTCTGTTCGGCCCCACCTCTCTGTTTCCTGTTCCTGTATAAGAAATGTATTCTGATTGGTTGTCAGACTTCCAGGGGCAGAGGTCTTAGTAACTTTGTAGGTTGTGTGTCTTTTGAGTCCCAAGCTTGATTGAGCATTACTTCTTCCCAGGTGCCCTGTGGTGAGATGGGTAAGGGGCTAATACTATCATGCCTTAATCCTATCACCCTGGAGCTAAAGGGGAGATATCTTTGTTCTGTAGAATAGACTGACTCAGGCATTTTAATGGTCCATTGACAAAGATGGGGGCTTTGTTTCCTACCTAAAAACATGTTTCTCCATCTCTTATCCAGGGAAATATAATATTCTACCTTTTCAATATTTCCCAGGATATTTCATTTTTCTGGGAGAGGGTTGAGTGCTAACATCCTACAATAAAGTCATCAGGACATTTTATTTCCTAGGACCATGATGGCGAACATGTGGCACGCGGAGCCATTTCTGAGGGCACGCAAGATGACATGCGCATCAGCTGATTTTGGCCTTGAGTTTCGGCTGTTTTTCACCAAAAATCTCTGAAGCCCCCAGAGGGCGAAAAACAACCCAACGCACAAACTGGAAGTTCGGGAACAGACTTCCGGTTTGCATGTTAGGCTGTTTTCTGCCTCTGGAGGCTTCAGGAGGGTGAAAAACAGCCCAATGTACAAACCGGAAGTCGGAAAACAGATCATTTCTGGCCTCCAGAGGCCCTCAGGGAGGGCGGCGGATGCTGTTTTTGCCCTCCCCAGGCTCCAAGAAAGCCATGTGCACATGTACGGGGCAGGAGGATCATGCGCGCATGCGCAGGGTGCACGGGGCGGGGAGGCATTAAATTATGGGGGTGGGCACACGAGCACGCGCAATAGCACATGCGTGTGTGCTTTTGGCACCCGAGGCGAAAAAGGTTCGCCATCCCTGTCCTAGGCAATATAGCTCCATGAGATTATTAAACTGTGCAATTAGGACACTACCTTGCAATTGTGGGGTGGCTTGAGGAGGGGTTGTAGTATATTCTCTCACACAAGAGTCTATTATAACGTGGATGGATGTGCTGGACTGCAAGACAATTGCCAAGTCAGCAGTTGGGGGAAATTGAATTGTGTAGTTTTTGAAGAAAGTGCCAAGCTTTGCCACTTCAATATTATGGACATCATTAATGTTGGAGCTATGATTATGAAGATTACCATAGTTATTCAGAGCCAAGAACCTTCACTCTCTCAAGATGAACATCATCATAAGAGGAAAAACCACCTTGCCCATCATTCCCTAGGTAGTGGATAATACCATTTTAGACATTTTATAAGTGCTTATAAAATACTTAGCCATAACAACCCAAAACAAATTTTAAAAAAAACATAAACCACAATTCTGATCTGTCTAAATGAATTTATTGTTGGTCAGCATAAGCAAGCAGAGATCTAACATTTGTGTAATGCCTCTGAAATTCTTTTTCCAGACGTATTCCAAGGGAAAGAGGGCAAATCCAAATTGGGAGTTGACTATGAGTTAAAATAAGACAAGCATGTTCTGTAACCCTAGGGATTTGCTATTTATATCTTGACTTTTTAGGAAGGGTTTTCCCATGTACTCTTAACCAGATTTTATGACATGGCACATTTTTCTCCCTTTGATGTTCTATTTGGCTTGCCAACTTTTGTGACAAAAAAGCTTTTTTAAAATAAAGCTATTTTTCCCCTTTGGGCATTCTTAACTTTTGTTTAAAAATTGACTAGATCATGACAGAAATCTTACTAGTCAACAGGAAAGTGGTTCTACATCTGCAGATTGATATTATTTGCAGTATTTTATCAGATGTACCTGACAATTATTGTTCTCTGGGTCCTTAAGATTGTTTTAAATATTACTAATTATCCCTGATTTATCGTTAATTTTCTTCCAAGGTAGAAAATAGTTGGAATAAAAGTTTTAAAAAATATGTCATGTTGTTTTTAACCGCTTGCTCCACTCCTTTTTTTAGAAAGAAGAAAACTACAACTTCATTTTATGTATATGTACGTGTGTTTGTGTGTATATGCATACAGATTTAAAGACACACAAACACACACATACACATTGTAACTGCTAACAAAAAAGAATGGATTTCATAGTAGGGACTAAGTTACGATTATGCCAGTTAGATCAGTGGCTTTCTCTTGAGTTCATATATTGCACTAAATCATTATTTTCTTGGATTTAATTCCAGTGACTGTGGTTTAAACATGTTGTTTTCAGGTATGTTGTGCAAACCTAATCCATTGTGGTTTATTTAGTAGTAAACAGATCATGGTTCGGCATTCTGTGCAGACTCAACCCCATTCTCCATTCTCCTTCTCCTGCCCTTAGCCAAGGGAGAAAGCACTATTTGGACAAGTAGAGACTTCGAATCTGCATTCTTAACTATCACATTCTGATCAGATGAGCTACGTGGCCCCACACACATGTAGACCATCCCCACAATTTATATTTATGGCCTGAAGCTCCTAGTTTTTAATGTCAAATGGGATGATGGCATGAAAACATTCATGCTAAGCTTTTGTCACCATTCCTAAAAGAGGTTGTTGCAGCCTTGCCTGACTTCCAACACAGACTTCTACTCCTGTATGATATTTTAATCCTATTGGTTAAGCACCATCTAGGCACAGAATCTAAAAGCATCACTCAGCTGTAAATTAACTGCTAAGTAGCTTGCAGTGTTTGCACATTTGCAACACAACAACTAGAAATAGATTTAGGCTTTGGAAGTCCTATTCCAGAGGCTCAGAATGTCAGCCATCACATCAGGGGGTCATTCACCTGTCCATCTTACAATGTTATTTATGTGTCTGTCAGCCCACAGTACACATTTGTCTGTCCACAAAGAACAGACAAATGTGTTCCACAGAATAACAATACAAGCACTTGACATCGCAAATGGCAAGAATAAAAATATTGGCTACAAAGCATTTTTAACTTCCCAGGTGCTTCATTACTGGCCTAAATGGATTCATTCTTGAACCAAAGTTTCAAAGGGAGTCGGAAAGATCTAACGGTTGACATCCTATTGACTAATAATTCAATTATTGTCATCCCTAATTTGTATCAACAGAATAGATTATCTCAAAATATTTTGTCCACTTACTTTTTTTGTACATTAAAGAGGGGGGGAAACCAACTGATTTTCAATGTTTGTATTTTCAAATTGGAAAAAAAAATATGAAGTATAAATGGCAACTGTATCTATTTATATACTTCTAATAATTATTTTCAAAATCTTGTAAGAAAAATAGAAATATACATAACCAGAAAAATTGAACTCAAATTTGGTCCTAAATTGTGCAAAAAAACAAACAAACCCCAGTCTGAGGGCATTTGAATTTCCTTTTTGTTGCCTGCTGTTTGAAATCTGTGTGCTGTAATCTGTTCCAGACAGATAGATGTTAAATTGCAATCAAACATAAAATTATCTTTAAAAAATTATTCTTGTTAATTTTTCTCCCCAGTGTATAAGTATTTTTTAAATAATCTGGTCTACCCAAATATGGGATGGAGCATACGGCTTCCGCTTTCGCCTTTCAGCCCCAATCCAGGAGCCTTCTCAGGCAATCACTTTCACGACAAACTATTTTTTGCGTTGAATTTATATTTACTGACAAAGAAATAAAGGGAGACTAGTATAGATCTATTTCAAGCTATTTAGCTCTTGTCATCTAGCCATACCCTTATGGATTTGAACCTGAGTTACTTACATCTTATGTAGATGTATTAACCTTTAGTGGTATTCAGTGGCTAAAACGCTGAGCTTGTCGATCAGAAAGGTTGGCAGTTCGGCGATTCGAATCCCTAGTTCTGTGTAACGGAGGGAGCTCCCATTATTTGTCCTAGCTTCTGCCAACCTAGCAGTTCAAAAGCAGGTGAAAAATGCAAGTAGAAACATAGGGACCACTTTGGTGGGAAGGTAACAGTGTTCCGTGCACCTTTGGTGTTTGGTCATGCCGGCCACATGACCACAGAGACATTTTCAGACAACGCTGGCTCTTTGGCTTTGAAACGGAAATGAAAACTGCCACCTAGAGTCAGGAACAACTAGCACATAGGTGTGATGGGAACCTTTACCTATTAACCTCTAAGCAAAGGGCCTTCCTCGCTTTGTTGGCTATATCAGGGGAGAGATTAAGGTTTTTTTTTAATCAGGACAACCTGGTCTACCCAAATATGGTTAGTTGATGCCGGAGTGCCAGAAACCTTAAGACCAGCTGGCCGTGTGCATACACACACTGGAACCTTGTCTTTGGGTTTCCAGTGCGCGTATGTGCACCGGCCAGCTGATCTTTGGGTTTCTGGAGCTCTGGTGCATGCATGCGCGCATATGTTTACGCACGCATTCCAGTTTGGGCACTCGGTGCCTAAAAGGATCGCCATCACTGGCTTAGAGGTTAATACATCTACCTAATATGTAAGTAGCCTGGGTTCAAATCCCAGAAGGATACGGCTAGCTGATGAGAGCTAAATACTTTGAAATAGATCTATACTAGTCTCCCTTTATTTCTTTGTTGGTAAAACATAAATTCAAGTGTATATGATATTCCAAAAAGTTTAAAGGACATACTGTGCCTGCAAAGAATCTCATATTTATCTAACAGACTATTTTTCAAACAACCCTGTAAAAAATTGCACATGTTGTCCTGCCAAATAAACGTGTTACATACCCCAAAGGGCAATGGTTTCCCCCCCTCCCTAAAAAAGATATATTGACATTATTTTCCTCTTTCAAACATGATAGATTCAGAATCAAAGTCCACTCAAGGGAAGGAGAAAAATGTAGAAGCAGTGGTGTGCTGCAGCCGGTTTGCACTGGTTCAGGCGAACCAGATGTTAAGATTCTGCTTAGTTTTAGCAAACCAGCAAATCTCACCACTGGCTGCCCCCTCCCCCCTCCTCTCCCCCACATGTCCCTCACTCCCCTGGGGCTGCCATTCAGGATGGGGAAGCTGCAGGGGCCTGACTGGGAGCCATGCCGAGCAGCTGGGAGGCTGTGAAAGTGTGAATAAACCTGCAGTGCCGATCAGCTGGGAGGCTGCCATTCCCCTGCAGCCCAAAAGAAGACCATGTGACCACCAGTTTTTTAGAAAGTTCAGTAAGAACTTCTAACTTTGTGAGATCATTTTCCCCCGCCGAGAAGTTGGAAGATCTGACAGTGACTGAACTTTTTTTAAACTGGAAGTCACATGGTCTTATTTTGTTGCCCTGCACGCAGGAGAATAGAGCTGCAAGGCAAGTTAGTCAGGAAATGGGGTAGGATGGGAGTGAGGATTTTGCATTATCATTGGTCTGGGATGGCGTGGAAGTCAGGATTTTACATTACCAGTAGTCTTGGATGGGGTGGAAGTGAATATTTTGCATTATCATTGGTCCAGGATGGGGTGGAAATGAGGATTTTGCATAGAATGGGATCAGTGGTGAGTTCTGGATCCCGTTCCAACTGGTACAGTTGGAGTGGGCCCAACGGCATCCACATGGACGCACACAGCACACACATGCATCTTAGCGCCTCCGCAAGCCTCCACGTTGCTCCAGCTGCTCAGCGGATTGCGCAGGTGCTGTACGCACCATGCGCAGAAATGCTGAGGACTTAAAAGACCGCTAAGGAGCTCGGGCAGGCAGGTGGGCCCTCAGGAGCACTGTACCAGAACGACATCTGGTGCTCCGGGCAGACTCCGGTACCACCTGAAACCCACCACTGAATGGGATACAAGTCAGGATTTGCATAATGATTGCTCTTAAGTAAGTAAGAACCAGTAAAAGAGGAATGGAAAAATCCTTATCTGTAGATCAGCGTTCTTCAGTCTTAGCAAGTTTAAGATGGGCGAACTTCATGCTTCCTTGGGAATTCTTGAATTGAAGTCCATGCACCTTAAAATTGCCAAAGTTGAGAAGCATGGGCCCACAGTTTAGGATTTTCTATTCCTGTTTTATTTATAGTTTAGTGAAATTAAATAAATCAGTTGTGGTTTTCCTAACAAATAGGGATTAAAGCGATATAAACTGAAATTAAAAGTTGATCTGGATTTTGATGATTAGATATGGGATTATGGAAATCATGTAGACAAATGTTAATCTTAGAGTAAGAGTTTAATATATTTTACTTATACCTGTACCAAAGAAAATTGGAAGTCATTCTTTTTTGGTTTTCATTCTATTCCTTTTTCTTAAACTTTCACTCTTTTTCTTTCCTGAGCCTTTTCTTTTTTCAAATCTGTTTTTTTTTGTTTATCCTTTAGCTTTGTATTTTTTTGATGTATGAAGGATCAAATACTCAGCAATTATCATTCTACATTCATTATTTATAGAAATCGTATCAAGATTTACAATGAAATCCACTGAGAGCCATCTCATATAAAGGAGGCTCTGAGTCTCTCTAACAAAAAAGTGTTTATTGATAGAAGAGAATATTTGTAGCTCAGAGTTGAACTGTGGGGTCCTTAGTGCCCTTTGAACTTGATGCTTTTCTTGCAGATGTTTCATTACCAAACTAGGTAACATCATCAATACTAGAAGGGAGGGGAGTTTGTTCTTATTTTTATATACTAGTGGCTTACCTGTCAGTGTTGATCAGTTGCTTCACAAACAGTGTGTCAGGGTTCCAAATAGCATCCAAAAGTACATCGATTGGTGCCAAGTCACTACAGCGTTAGAGAAGGGCTATTCCGCACTCCTCCCTCAAATGTTCTTTGAAATACAGTTTCCCAGCATTCATTTAGGAACCTCCAACATGCAAACTGTGGTTACTCATCCTAAAATGAATCCTCTTTTCCTGGAGCTTCAAAATTTGCTGTTTGCTGGGAAGATGTGTAGCTAAAAGTCAGTCTACATTTAGTCTACAACTGACTTTGGGGATATTTCTTCATAACCAAACAAAAGTGCGTTTTCTGTGCAATTCACACCCCTTGCTCGCTGGATCTGTCGCAAAGCCAAGCCCACATTTTGTAATTAACCCCCACAGCCCATTTTGGCTGGCAGAGTGCTGCAGGAGGCTGAGTGCTGTCAAACCCCCTGGCCATGCCCACCCAGCCTGTCATTAGGGCAGAGAACTGGTTGTTAAAAAAATTGCAGCCCATCACTGTGTAGAAGTATATTTTATTTGTAAAGCAGATTTTTTTTCAAGAGATTTTTTGTGTTATATTTGTTCCTCCCAGCTTCAACTCATAATTTGTATAGATTAGCTGTAGAGATGTGTACAGATAAGCATCAGCTGCATAATGTGAGAGGAAGTACCAGAAACCCTTAAATGATTTGTTATTTAGTTCATTTCTCAATACAAATGTGGTTTCTAGCTTTACAGTCTAGGCCTGCCTAGTAAAGGAGCTACCAGACTCTATATTGAAAAGGGAGGGTGGGGGACAGAAAGCACTAATACTTGGTGAATTTCCATTCAAGGGAATCCCTGGATTTAGTCTGAGAAGCTGAGAAAACATCCATAAAAGTAGCAACAGCAAGCCAGTTTTATATTGGAAGGAGGAGGAGGAAGAGAAGAAGCAGAAGCAAGAGGAGGAAGAGAAGGAGAAGCAGCAGCAGCAGCCGCCACCAGGAGAGGCTAAAGAAAAGACTTTATTTTTAAAAGGTTATGAATGAGTATACCTATTGCACTGTTTTAATATTGATTAGCTGGTTTTTATTATGTGTATGCAGACACTGGTAAAATGTGGGTCCAGACTTGGCTTGCTTAGTGAACTCTTTGCAGTTTATTTAGTAGATCACAATTAAAGATATCATGATTTCGTACAAATGGATAAACCCAGGCTGTGAATGTAAAGCATTTTTAACACACTAAGGCTGAAATCTAATATTCACTTATAACTCATCTAAATGGGGCATATTTCTCAGAAGATATTTATATGATTCTGTTGTAAACTGCTCCTCAGCTGATTGTTCCACTGACTATTTATAGGCTATCTCGTTTAATGGGCTATTCTATTCTGCACTGCAATAGCAACATAACTTACATTATTGCTGTTCGGTACCTTTAAACACAAGGTGCCACCTTGTGAGTTTAAATCAGGCTCCACAATGTAGGCTTGCAAAGTTACTCTTGGCCATTTGTTAGCAATAAAGAAATACGTAAAATTGACACCTGGAGCTCATATGGATTTCTGCATTCCTCATGTGGTAGCCCTAGTGGAAAAGAAGAAACTAAATGATCTTTTTAAATGAGTTTAATGACTAAGTGGAGTTTTTGCATGCTTCAGCAAGAAATATTTCTGAACTATCTTTTAGAAGTGCCAGTTCTGGTTCTCAGAATTGCATGCTGAAAATAAATGTGGATAACGCTACCAGAAGGAAGGGAATGCTGTTTCAAAATGTTTTGTAGTAGCTAAGGTAGTCAGACAAAGTGTCTCTTTCCCATTGCATAAATCAGATGACATGCTGTTTTAATCCTTTGGACACAGAATTCAATGAGATTGGAAGCAAATGGAGTTGCTAGAGAACTGAAATGACTGTTCACCAATAAATATGCAAGTATGCTTTCCAACTATCACAGTATTTGTATTAAACCAATTTAGGATTTCCATAGGGTACAATTTTTCAACTTCATGATAAGATGGCTAAAAAAAAACCCCAAAGGAAGGAAACATTTCTGGCTTTTTTTTCTGAAATGGTCACAAAACTGAACAATCATATACTATATTGGAAATTCAGAGCACTTAACTATTAAACTATTAATTAAACTATTAATTAATTAATTTATATATATGTGTGTGTGTGTGTTGTATTTGTGCTGATAAATAAATAAATGGAGACTAGTATTTCAAGCTATTTATTTGGGCATCCCAGGGGTTGTAACACAAAATACATACATACATACATACATACATACATACATACATACATACATACATACATACATACATACATATTCAAATTTGAATTAAAGGTTTATGTAGTTAGGGAGTTGTATGCCACTCAAAATCTGGTGAGTAAAGATGTCTGGTAAATAAACTAACAGCATCTAACACATCAATTACTAAAAGTGCTTGGAGAATAGGTATTGTTTTGCAAAACAGAATTCTGCAGGGTTGTTTTTTTTTGCTGGGAACTGCACTTCTCATGAGTTGTTCTTGTTTTAAAACATATTTTGCAATAAAGAGGAAAAGATCTTTAAAAACTTGATCCTCCGACCATCTACCTTTATTTAGAAGGCAAAACTTACTCCTCCATTAACACCAACATTTATTTCCCGGAAAGAAAGAAAAAAACCCTGATGACACAGACACTTCTTAAATTAAGCATGCCTTCGAACAGAACTCAGGAATGCAAACGTGTTGTCACGCCAACACAACATACATCCAGGTGCGTTCAAAGCCCGAGGTTATCCTTTTGTTGCAGAAAATCAGGAGATTTGGACTGCGAGGTCAAGATAAGCTTTATTTTGGCCAAAAGGTCCAGAGAGAGACAGCAATTTCTAACATCTGGACAGCGTTCTAATCCAAACACACATTTTTATATTGTATTCAAAGCATCAAAAACACGGAAATACTTTAAAGCATTCTTATTGGCTAAATTCCTAAAGCAGAAAAACATATAGGAAACGCTAGTTTCATTGACACGTGGTTAAGCTATATGCCTGACTCGGCCTCCTTAGAACAGATGTTGTGGTCCGACATTTGTATTTCCAGAGTTCAAGTTTCCGGTTCAAGACTCAGTAAATGTATAACAGAATAGAAGGGCTAGATGGGGCCCCCAGGAGGTCTTATATTCTGACCCTGTTTCATGTTACGTCCACATCTCGCTTTATGTCCTGCCTTAGTTTGGTACCGTACTACCGTATACTTTCAATGCATCGTTACTTTCCATGAATAAATAGGCTGTTAATGGGGTGGGGGAGGGAGAGAGAGTTGGAGCCCGTAGGCTTGCCAATGAACAGGAAGGGCCGCGATATATGAAACTCGCAATTTTTGAGGACGCTCCTTTCCATGAGTCAAACCATCCCATTCCCCTTTCCAAGACAACTTGGGAGACCTTCCAATTCCTGCAGGCAGGAACTCCAAGAGCGCGCGAGGACCTGCCAGCCACTGCCTTGCCTCGCCTCGCCATTGGCTGGAAGGGCTGGGCGGACTCCCCGCGTTCAGCAGCAGCTCTCCGGGCGTGGGAAGGCAAAGGGGGCCTGTGAGGGGGGCGGCCCCGGGTGGAATGTGGGGGCGGGGCCAGGGCTAGGCGCCAAGAATTACGGATCCCTGAGCTCTTCGGCCGGCTCGCTGTCGAGTGAGCAGCAAGCGCGGCACGGGCTCCCCTCTCGAAGCATCCGCAGCTCCGCTTGCCTCCGCTTGCCGCAAGTCCGCCTCTCCGCCCGCCAGCACTTCAGACGGCTCCAGTGAGTGGACGCGTCTCTTCGGCCCCCTCGTCCCTTCCCCACCCCTTCTTTCCCCTGTACACGCGCGCGCGCGCGCGAGGACAGACTCCTCTCAGCGGGCGCCTTGGCTAGAACTGCTGGGCGGTTAATGAGGCTTCCCGCTGAGAGCTGGGGAGGGATTTTTTTTTTTTAAAGCAGCATTCCGTGGAAAGTGTTTTTCTTTCCATCAGCACGTGGGGACAGTTTATTGAGGCACGGGAGGTGGCGGGAGGAGAGCAAGGCTGCGGAAAGAGGGCGCTCTTTGGGAAAAGCAGATCGCGTGGCAGGGGGGAGCGGGGTGAATGGGGAGCGAAAAGGCTGGAAAGCGTGAACGGGAGAGTCGAACTCGATTTCATTTAAGGATAAGGTGTGAATCGCTTGCTGGTGTCTGAACTTTCTCCTTTGTCGCAATCCTGGATGTCGCCGCATCTCGTCTTGTGCCAGTAGTAATACCCGCGTGGCTGGCAGATGTACAGCTGATGCAATTTCTCCTGTCAGCGACTCTTTCCGCCAGGGAAATGCCGCTGTTGAATCTGGGCTCTTCTTATGTGGCGGGTGTAAAAGAAAATCGGAACCCCACCCCCCGGAAAAGCTGGCTAGCTAGCTTAGGATCCCATGCAAAAATCCCTTTGATTGCACTTTCTATTCTGCTGCGCTGTTCCAGAGTCCTATGAAGAGATTCTGTTGCCAGGTACTTGTTCCAAAGTCAGTTTAGAGGAGAAGTGAAATTTATGAGGCAGGCACGCTAGTCCCCATGAAGGGCATAAGATGGTAGGAATGTTAGCAACTCAACCACCACCCCTTGTTTACTTCTGCTTTGCCTGATCTGTATACTGTGGGTGAGGTAAAGGGCAGCTTGGGGTGATTTTGTCCTGTTCCCGAGTTGAGTTGGTTCAAGCTGGTTGCAAAGTGTATTTATAGTTAAAACTTCATGACAGTGTGTGGAGTTTACGCAAAGACGAAATCATTCGGTTGTCTGATTCAAAACAAAAGCTGTGATGCCTCATGCAAGAATGAAATAAAACACCAGGGCATTTCACTTCACAATGGTTAAGTGTGAGTTGGAAGAAAAAAAAGAGGCCAGAAATATTCTAAGCGAAGTTCAAAATTGCCTGTCAAACTTATTTCATCCTGAAAGATCATTTGAACAGCTTTAACTAGGGCTAAGTGATTGTATACATTGCTAAGAAGTATATCTGATCTGGGGGAAAGCCTCTGGCTTTCTCTGGGCTCTCTCTTCCTCAGAGCAAGAACAGGATTCAGATAAACCCTTTTCCTTGTTAGAACTGGCTTTGCTGGAGGACATGAATTATCCTCATTCTCTCTCTAAGGTACTAGGTCACTTGGTCTTTGGGAAGCTAGCCCAAGCCAGTTTTCTCTCTCTCTTCAAGCACCATCTTTCATACATACTTTAAATAAGAAAGAAATTAGTGAACACAGATGGGAAATCCCAGTAAATTAGTCTAGGTCTGTTTTACAATAATCAAGAGTGATTAAGCATGAGAGAGAAGTGGATCAGTGACTATACATTGGACATCTTGCGTTCTTCCTGTAACAAAAATACATAATCTGTGTTTACCATCGCAGCCTATAACTTTGTTTTTTGCTGTTTAAAACACTTTGGAGGATCACACTTCCTGCTAGAACAGGGGTTTCAAAGTCTATTTCATTGAGGGCTGCATCAGGGTTGTGTTTGACCTGGGGAGGGGGACATGTGGCCAGGGAGCGTGGCTAGCTGGACGTCACTTATGTTGGGGGAGCCTGTGGCAGCCCAAATGATCTGACAGTGAAAACGGGCTCATGAGCTCTTTCCGGATGCAGTGGCCTCCTGCAATCCTCTGCCAGCAAAAATGGAACTTGGGAGGGCCACACGTTTTCATTGGCAGAGGCACCGTGGGCTGGTCCTTTGCTGTTTCCAGCACCCCATGGGCCGGATCCGGCCCCCGGGCCTTCAGTTTGACACCCTGTGCTAGAACATAGATTATTTTTAAAAACCTTCATGTCTTAATTCGTGCATGGTTTATAAAAGTGGCTGACTTCACATAGCACACCTTTTTCAAAACTAGCTAAACAAAAAGTGCAATGCTTTCAATATATAGCTATTCCTTATTCAGAAGAATTGAGCAAATAGTGCAGTGCCTTCAACAAGCACACAACTTATGTTCACCTTCTTTGTATATGTGTAATTTTTTTACTTCCAAGTACTGTTTACAAGTCATGTCATTTAAGTTATGTTGGCCAATCATACTGAGTGGCATTTCAAGTCATATGGCAATACAAATGCTCCTTTGTTAAGGATTGCGTTACTTATGTTGGCATTGCTTGGTCTGAACAAGGAACTCAGAGTAAAATCTAAAATCTGTTAAATTTGCTGTAAATCACAAAACTGAATAGCCAGTTTTCTTGAACACCTTGTTCAAGACGGTTGTCTCTATTCCAGAGTGCAGTCCTCAGATTGATTTAAGTTGGTGTGTGGGTGGGTGTTTTTGTGTTTAGGCCTGCCACATTTTCTACTGTGGGAAAATGGGAAGGGGGATTATATGGTGTATGGGTGAACACACACACACACACACACACACACACACACACACCAGATTTGGGTTTTCCCAGATGTGCCAATATGACATCCCTAATAAAATGGAATTTTGAGGAAACTCAAGTCTCGGAGTCTTCTTTTGTTGGGGGTGTTACATGGAACCCTGTCAGGGACATCTTAACAGTAATCTAACAGAATGATATATAGTGACTATCTTCCCTTAAACTCTCAGAACAGAAAATACAGATGTTATGTAATTTCCCTACCAAGGTTGTACTATACTACACTACTTTTACACAGTGTATGTTCCATTCCCTCCAGTTGCACTGACAACCCAATGTAGGACAAAGCCTGTATTATGCATACATATTACTTACTGACATGAAGAACAATGTAACATCAGAGAGGTGTTGCGTTCCCTTTCATTGGATTTTTTTTTTTAATGTTAGATAGCGGACAGCTGATTTGTCTTTGATGTTTTAATTTGGCTTCTGGCACTGAGAAAAGAATTGGCTTGTTTGGTGGCCTAAATAGACCATTGCAGGTTCAATATAGTTTGATATAATTACTGGCCTCAAGACAGTCCTTTTCAAATATATTCTGTTGGCAACTATTCTACTAGGAATATGTTGCATTTATTTATTTGTTTTGTACTTCTGAAAGAATAACCAACTTAAACCATTACGGCAAAGCTGATTCTATGTAAATATGCAAAAACAAAGAAAGCACACATTTGGATTTAGGAGCATTTTGATCTCAAAAAATTATAAAACCCATCGTGGTTGCTTTATGGTTATAATGCAGCTACTTAAAATAATAAAAGGCTTAATTCAGAATGTAATGAGTTCCTTGGTTTTGTTGGGATTTACCAAAAGCATCTCTTGAACAGCTCATGTAGTTGGAATCGTCGTTTAGGCTCAAATTATCATATTTAATATATTATTACAAGTTTTATTTCTCACGAAATGAAGTTATGTGATTGTGATATATACCAACATTTATTTTGCTTTAGGGAAAGCCAACTCCATGCTATAACATAGTCTTTATTGATACATGGTTTGGTTGTTCAGTTGACTGGTTTAAAAAACATGATTTCAGTGGGATTTCTAACACTTTGGTTATTTATTTATTTTACCCCTTGTGTACTGACAGATGGGGGTTACACTTAGCCCAGTGAACCAAATTAATGAGCAGAACCTGCATTAATTTACTGTTGATGTTGCACTTTGTGTCTGCACACAAAGATGGTGCAGAACTAATCTGCTTAAAGTGAATGTTTATGCAGTATTTGCTTTTCCTTGGTGGCCTTTCAATCTAATATTAGATGCTAGAGCTGGAGGGGGCAGAATCTGGACTGGTAAGAAATCAGGATGTGAAATTGATGTCGATAATGTCTGCGGTTCTTTTTTAGATTTACAAACCACCACTGAGAGCAGTAATTTCGCTATTAGGTTTTTTGATAGTCTTGTTGCAAATAACTAAGGATGGCATTTTTAAAAATAGGTAATCTTTGTTTTTCACTGGGGTAGTTGGAATTAGTATTTCAAATTAACCTGTATTCTGTTTTGTATTGTACCATAAACCTTTAGTAGAAAATGTGATATTGAACTGGTAGCTTTTAAACATTCTTGCTTTGACAGCAGTACCTTCTCTATCTCATAATGAGGGATCCCTTTTCCCATTGAAAATTATTTCACTTCTCTTATTTATGCGCTCTGTTCTTCTAGGGATATTTCTATGAATTTTGTATGGTTCTGTAGCAGTCTAATGTCTGCTATATTAATGACAGTTTCATAAACCCTTTTGGACATAGCAAACAAAATATTTTTGGACATTGGCTAACGTTTTAAATGCAGATATATTGAACCATAGGATAACTATATTTTAGTTACTTTTTTAGGCTAAAACTAACAAAGTGAACGTGGTAATTACAGTTTCTGTTGTTTTGGATGTTTGTTTGTGTCAGAAGCATCACACTTAAAACAAGACATACTATACAAAAGTTAAAAGTACAAGATTAAAATATGTACAAGTTAAACAAATCTTGCCCAGAAATTAGCAACATTAATTGCGTTCTGTCATGCTGCCATGAGATCCTCAAGTGTACACTGATCAGGACACATAGGACAAGTGTCCTATGTGGGACACTCTACATATATATTGTTGTCTGCCTGCCACCAGAATTGCGAAAGGCAGAAGGCACCAGAGAGCCCATTTGTTGAGGGTGTCTTTGGATCTTGTTGTGTGATCTATTCAATGATATTTCCATACTTTCCAGCTTTCGTCAGGGCCAGTTTCCAGCTCCTCCATTGGTTCATCCAGTATTGGTTCTTCGTTGCTTTTCATAGGTTCACTCTGCTTTCAAATTCTTCAGCCTAAGGAAGTTCTCCTGGATTTTAATCTCTGATGAGCTGGTTATAGGCCATAGAGAAGGTGCTCTCTAGATAGAGATGATTTAAGCCTCTCTCTGTATACTGCTAATTCTTTGCGAACGGTAGGTGGGGCAGTGCCTTAGGCAGCACCAGCTAGGTGGTAGATCTTATCTAGAGGAATAGATTTAAGGCAGGGGTGTCAAACTTACGTTGTCACAGTGGCATCATATGACGTATCAGGATTTTTTTCCCCTTGGCTAAACCGTGCGTAAGCATGGCTAGCGCGTGGTGTATCCGTCCAGCAGGCCGAGAGTTTGACAGCCCTGATTTAAGGCATATCCAATAGCAATTCTGCTAGCTTCATTCAAAGCAACATCTTTTTTTCCCAGCATGTGCTGATTTATACCAGACTAGACAGGCATATTCACCTGTCAAGTAGTAAAGAGCCAGAGCCGTTGTCTTAGGGACCCTTAGAGCTCATTAATGTGAATGTTGTTTTGTCCACTGACTTTCAGTTTAGTGTTGGTGGAGTGCTGTTTTTATGTTAGGGTCCTATCTAGTGTGACAAAGCTCCAATAACATCCCTTTCCATATAATATGCAACAGCCTGCTTATTGTAATGATGTAAGGCGTATACCTGAGTTTTTGCTGGATTTGGTCTTAGCTGGTTATCATAATAGTATTGATCCAGTTCTATCAGGGCTTTACTTAAATGTTGGTCAACCTCCTCAAATGTTTTCCCTGTACAGCTATTGTTGTTTTTGATTTAAAAAAAAAACTATTGTTTAAAAGCTACAGCTTTATTAAAGGACGATTACATTTTTCTCTTGCTAAATTATGGTACAGTGCTCTATTTGGACAAGTTGGAAGAAGCTACCATGATGTAAAACAAGGGAGTTCATGTAATTATCTTTGCTGAGTTTGTAGTAGGTTCTACAGTCCTAATGGATTCCATTCCATCCTATCCATTTCTTCTAAAAAGCCCAAAAGCAGCGGAAAGGACCTGTACTTCATATAAATAATAATAACTACATACAGATAGTCCTTGACTTATGGCTATAATTGAACCCAGAATTACAGCTGTAAGTCATGCCAGCCAATTATCTTTTTTGAGGTAAGCCATTAAGTAAATGCGACAATTATAAAGCAACACTGTAGCCCTTAAACAAATCAAGTACATGGCAGTTTCCAGCAAAAAATGTAAATTGTTTATATGTGATTGCAAGACACTGCAGATGGCCATAAATGTGGGCTGGTTGCTGAGAGCTCAGAATGCAATCCCATGACTATGGGGTGGTGCAGCCGTCAGAATTTTGAATCTGGGTCATAGTTCTGGGGAGGTCCATTGTAACATCAAACAGCCATTAGACAACTGGTTGTAAGTCAAAGTCTATCTCAGGGGTGTCAAACTCAAGTCCTGGAGGCTGAATCCGTCCCGGGGTGTGCTTAGATCTGGCCCATGAGGCCGCCCTGGAAACAGCAAAGGACTGGCCTGTGGTGCCTCTACCAGTGAAAATGGAGCTCGGGAGCCCTCCCAAGGTCTGTCTTCAATGGCATAGGGTTGCAGGAGGCTGTCACAGCTGAAAATGGAGCTCGGGAGCCTGTTTTTGCTGGTAGAGCGTTTGAGCTACCACAGGTGCCCCCGACATGAGTGACGTGGAGCTGGCCATGCCCATGCTGTCCCTCAACTACAACCCTGATGTGGTCCTCAATGAAATTGAATTTGACACCCTTGGTCTATCTGCACATTAATGTAATAAATAAATAAAAACCATCAAGAAATACTTGAAGTTATATTTTTAGCACATTGGAAAAACTAGCAAATAAGTGTGATATTTATATTTATTTTTCTGTTACTATTTAGAATTTTTATGGTCATCATGTTAAAGACTGGTTTTGCACATTAAGCTGAATCATAATACAGTGAACATGCTTTGTGAAATCAAACAATGTAATTTATAAACCGTAGTTTATGATTATTAGTGAGTCCAGTTAATTGAATTCTTAAAAATAAGTTGTATTTAAATAAACTAATACACTGTATGTACCAAGTCGTCATCTATCTCAGATTAAAGGTAATGATGGTTAAAAAAAAAAAAAAAGGGAAACCATGTCATTGATTTTAATAGGCTCTTTTGCAACTTGAAGATCTTCCTAAAACTTACAACTTGTTATGATTCCCCCTTAAGAATCTTGGATTAAATTGAATTTAATAAAATATACTCTTCTTTTTTTGGTATATATGTTGAATAGAAAAACCCTGCTTTCTAAAACAGTAGCTAAACATCTGGAAGGTTTGATATACAGGTTGAACAAATGACCTTTAAACTTTCCTCTATAACGTTATTCTACAAAATGTGTGTGTTGCTTACCTTACATTGGAATGCAAAAGACTTCTTGACAGATTTCTAAAATAATTCTTTGCTGAGCCATATCATTAGTTTGCTTATGTTATCTACTACTAACTTTTCTGATGCATTGGACTTTGTCACAGAACATTTTCACTGTATTGGCTTTTGAGAATTTCCACGGGTACTTTTATGTAACAACTTTATATAATAATAAATTTAGAATACGTTTAGATGTGTTTACATTCTACAAAGCAGTACACCGTATACATATACGTATGTATGTATATGTGTGTTTGTGTGTATTTGTATGTATATGTGTATATAATTACAATACAAATGTAATCACTTTTGGATTACAATTATTTAAGATAAATTGAAATTTAAGCATATTTTGAAAAACAAGTTCTCTAATTCTAATGGGAGATTGCTAAGACAAACTTTTGCAGAACACACACCCTGGGTACTTCACTGTGAAATTATCACAGTTAACCATAATTCAAAGTACAACTCCTTTTCCATCAAACTGATCCTGTGTAAGATCTTGCATTCAAATCATTATCTCCTAGTCCTAATACATCTGGCATCTTCCACCTGTATCTGGCGCACACCCCTCCCCAGAAGACTGGAGAAGAGGAAGACCAGCTGAAGTAGTCCATTTTTCAGAATGTGTTCTTGTTCCTGTGCTTGGATTACTTAATTTCAACCTCTCAAATTTCCTATGATGCATTTATTTTGCAGAGTTAGCCTCTGACATTAAAAAAGCAGACACCCAATCCATTCCTTCACATTTAATCTGTAATCGTCATTTCAAGATAATATAAATTATCCTTGGAAGTAAAAGAAACATTTATTTATATCTTAGGCAACTAAAGCCAGAGAGTTCCTTTTTCAAGGTGCATGCTTTACTTTAAATAGCACTTAATGTATCAGTAACAGCATGGAGTATTTTCCTTGCAAAAATAAAAGCAATCACTTGAATGTTTCTTCCTATACAAAGTTAGGACAGCGTGGAAATTAAGTTCCATTCATTTTTAACTGCTCTGTGCAGGTACAATTATATGGCTGTGTATTTTAAACCACGTACCTTATGAAATACATTGGGAACTTGATGAGAGATTTTCAAGCCGATCACATCATGCCTGCGTCAAATGACCTTCTGCTAACCCAAGCATATGTTGCAACTTTCTCCACTGACTGAAATAACCATGGAACAAGCCTGTCTGGAGCCAAAAGAAGGTTGCGGGTTTGCATTCAACACATGCATAGAGAAAATACAATATTTGAAAACTTCCTGTTATGTGGCACTAAACACTGCATGAACCACATGTTGTAGGAATGAAGGATGCGGTACCTCCAAAAGTAGCTGAAAAATAATGCTTACTTTGAACATCCTGTTTCCAAAAAGATAGTAATGACTGCAGGATCCAATCTGGCTCAGTTACAGGGACCAGAGCAGGACTGAAATGCTACCGGTTTGGACCGGTTCACCCAAACCAGTAGTAAAAAAAATGTTACTGGTTCGGGAGAACTGTTATTTCCGACGATCAGCTGTTATGCACAATTTATATTAGCTAGAAAGCAGAATTTCTTGCTTTCTAGCTAATATAAATCGCGTGGCACAGCGGATCCCCCCCCTCGCTGTTCTACTTACCTTTGCAGGCACGCTCAGTAGCAGGCTCCGCCCACCAACCCAGACGTCATCACATCCTTTTTAACGCTCTGCGCATGCGAACTGGTAGCGAAGGTAAGTAGATTTCACCCCTGAACCAGAGGTTTATTGTACCGCATTCTGGTAAAGAGAAGTTCCCTGAAGATGGGTTCCAGCACAACTCTGAAAGATCCAAAGACTAAACCACTGATCCTGGTGGCTGATTCAGATTGGTATGCTGTAACATTATCCCGGGACACGTATATTAGCCTTCATTCGATAGTAACGACTACTAAATAAAGAAATCAGAATGTTATATTGTTTGTTTTTTCCTGCATGTATTATTTTACAAATAACTCAACGTGGTGAATATATCCAATACACTTTCCTCCTCCAATTTTCCCCAATGTAAGAACCATGTGAGGTGAGTTGGGCTGAGAGTGAGGGCCGGCTCAAGGTCACCAGCTGGTTTTAATACCTATGACAAGACTTGAACTCACAGTCTCCTGCTTTTTAGATTGGGTGCCTTAGCCACTAGACCAAACTGGTTATTATGAGAGGTTATTATTTCTTCATGTTGGAATGCAGTTGACTTCTAATGATATTGCGTTGACATGGGTGCATTTGAGGGAAATAAATATTTCCCTTGAATCAGTAAATGCTGTAAGTTAACCTCCTTAAAGCCCTTGACTTATGATCTCAATGGAACTTGGAATTTCAGTCTTAAGTTATTGTGGTCATAACTCAAGGCAAAGCTGATTTTATGTCCATTTTTATGACAGTTGTAAAATAGGTCACCATGGTTAAATGACTCACGTGGTCATTAAATAAATCCAAAATACTGGAAGGGCATTTGTTTGCCATTTTCAATCGGGAAACAGCCAAAAACTTGCAAATTGTAGTTTCCTGTAACAGGTTGTAAATGTGAGCCTATTATCAAGTACCCAAAATGAGCACACAGTTGTAACTTCAAGGACAGATCCTAAGTAACATTTTTCTAGCCCATGGTAACATCAACTGGTCATTAAATGACTGGTCCTAAATCAAGCATTACCTGCATTGACATTTATGGCACCTTGTTCCTTAATATAGAACAACCTCTGTGCTGTGGCCCAGTCCAGGTGGTGGCCTATTTGGAACCAGGCTGCACAAATGCAGCTCAACATGTGTGAGTGGCAGGCCGGCGTGATGCACATGCGCAGCTCAACTTACGCAAGTCAAGCTGCATGTGCATGCACACTGGTCCACCATTTGTGCAGGTCGAGTGTGCATGCGTGTGCATGTGTGCCAGCCCGCTGCTCACCCAGCCCAGTTCCCATGTCCCCCCCCCCTCAGGTCACCAAGCCACAAAGGTTGAGGGGAGGGATAGGGGAACTGGGCTGCCTTAATACGATGACCACAAATTCTTCTTTGCATATTTGAGTTCTTACCTAGATTTTCATGGTTTTTGAATCGCATGTGGTCAGAAGGAATGCTTTCCTTACTGTTTTCAAATCCAGCATATTTACAATGATTACCTTTCCCACAAATCAATTTAAAATCTTGTTTTCTTAGCTATACATTACTGAGAGTCTATAATTATTATCTATGATTTTAAAAAGGACCTAAGAATAAAACAAAGCTGCTGATCACAAAAATAAATTGCAGTAATGGTAACCCATGGGAAAAAAAGAAGAATTAAGACTGGTTGATATTTTACCTAATTACCATGCAGATAAATCATCAGCTTATCTGGTTTATGGATAATGTCCATAAGCGCAGATAGAAGCAGTATGATGAAAATGCAATAAAAGCATGGTTTAGTTCCTTAAATTTGAATGGACAGAAGTGATCTGTCACTGACTTTATTATTTATTGCAGTGTCAATAAACAATACTGTGAAAATATTTCAAAAGCTGTTTAAATTTCATATTGACCATGCAATTTTAGGTACACAGAATTTTGTGTGTTTCCCCCTTGATGTATTGATATTCCCAGACATTTTTCAAGAATATCTTTTCAATTATAAAAATGCCATTTTATAGAAAGACATTACAGTAGACTATTTTCAACTACTGTGTATTTCTGGGGAGGCAAGATCATAGACCTGTGAATGTTTTCTTTTTGGCACATTTTTGCAGAAAATGTTTGCCTCTTGCAGCTGATCTCATATTGAAGTTTAGCTTATTATGGGCATAAGGGGGTAAACATAACAAGTTACTAACTAATTTGCTATGTGAATTTGGTAAAATTTGTCTCCATTATCTCTGATAATCTAAATTCAACTTCTTGGAATCGGAATGCATTAGTCTCTCCCAAATCTTGGTTGACTAAATAAAACAGTAAAAGCAACACAACCAACTTGGGGGTTAAAGGGGGGGAATTACTATTTATGGGTTCTAAAACGTTATTCTATTCTCTGAATAGGATGTTTCTAAAGTAGTTTACCAGGTGTGTCCCCTCCCCCCCCCCCTTCCTATCACTCAAACTTGCAAGTTTAAGCCATGGCATTATTTGCATTTCTGTTTCCTGAGCTTCTTTTTCTTTTTTGTTGCAAATTTTTGTATAGATATTGCATTTTGGTTTTTCCCTCAAATAGATTTATTGAATGTTAACTACAAGATTTAATTTAAGCCTGTGCCTTTAAAGGCTCTGTTCCTCCTCCAGCCTGTTTTTTTTTAAAGTGGCTTGAGGTGGAGCTGAGTAGGGCACTGCCAAGAAAATTATAAGTAGTGGCCTCAATTTGCTTAGGAACATCCAGCACTTAGCGTATGATACAGTCGTGGTCTAGATAACTGATGTGGAAGTCTAGAATAAATAACTGGCTTTTATGGTTTCATAGCTTTTAGATATGTCTGTGGAATACATACTTTTTTTTCCTGTAGAGAAAAATCTACTGCCCAAATGAAATAATTTTATGAGATCACTTTTAAGTTGGAAGTATCACCTGTCAACAAAATTAAATGTGCCAGTGTGATTTATTTTTGAAAACATAGCCAAGGAAAAGGAAAAGATTTACAAAGTACCATTTTCCTTCCCTGCCTACGACTAAGGAGAATTTGAAAGTGCAATTGGTAAGTTTTGGTATTTATAATTTTGTTTGCTGTGTCTCACAAAATGCAGGCTCCTTTGGAAATGAAACACAAATAATTACTGTTTTTTTAAAAAAATAAAAGTTATTGAGAAGAATGCTGTTTGTTTTATAATGGATCTGCACTAAATGTTCAAGCAACAATGGTGTATAAAAGATTACATGATTACTGTAAATGCTGTTTCTTCTTAGTTGATTTTTAGTATATCAGATAGAATTTTTCTCTATAACACATGATATACTTCTTTCAGAAATCAGTAGCTTATTCACTGATTTTACAATGTACATTATAAATCACTGCTACTGTATTTTTAATATTGTCCTCATGTATATGGGCATCGGGGTATATTCTTATTCAAGAGTTTTGATTTTTTTCGGTTTTGTTTTAAATCTTAGCAGGTTTTGTTTTAAATCTTAGCAGGAAGGCATATCCTAAGTGTGACTTAATTTTCACTTATATTGGGAGAGCTTGCTTCTACAGTATATACATCTGAATGTTGTACAGCAAATGTTGTTACGTATTGATATACTATATTTACTGCTGTCTTCTGCCCAACCTAGCAGTTTGAAAGCAAAAAATGCAAGTAGAAAAATAGGGACCATCTTTGGTGGGAAGGTAACAGAGTTCTGTGCGCCTTCGTTTAATCATGCTGGCCACATGACCACGGAGAACGTCCTTGGATGGCGCTGGCTCTTTGGCTTTGAAACAGAGATGAGTACTACCGCCTAGAGTCGGGAATGACTAGCACGTATGTGCAAGGGGAACCTTTACCTATTATTTACTGCTGTAGACATTTTAGTAGTACAAATAATCCTAGACTTACCACCAAAACTGGGACCAGTGTTTATATTGCTAAGCAAGACAGTTGTTATGTGAGTTGCACCCAGTTTTATGACCTGTTTTTTATAGTTGTTAAGTGAATCATGCGGTTGTTAAGTGAATTTAGTTTCTTCCATTGACTTTGCTGTTAGAAGCTGACTGGGAAAATTGCTAAATGACTATATAATGCTGTGATAGTACTACCATTGTAAATACATGCCAGTTGTCAAGTGCCCAAATTTTGATTACATGACTATGGGAATGCTGCTAGGGATGTAAATCACTTTTTTCAGTTCTGTTGTAATTTCGAACAGTGCTCAATGAATGTCTGTAAGTTGAGGACTACCTGAATTAGAAATTACATTGTGTTTGAAACAATCACTTTACTTTCAATACTGTAATGGTATGTTTTTATTGTATGAGATACAAAAAGGGTTTGGAGATGCAATGGTTCTGGCACCATATTCTAAAATACAGTTTTGAAGTGGTAGAGGGTGTTATGGATTTGACAAATCACATTAATACTCTTTGTTTGAATTATCCTTTTTGGGAAGGGACAGAGAAGAGTCTTGTTGCATGTATTTCAGAAGTGGTATTCAGCAGGTTCTGACCAGTTCTGGAGAACCGGTAGCGGAAATTTTGAGTAGTTCAGAGAGCCGGTAAATACCACCTCTGATTGGCCCCACCCCCATCTATTCTCTGCCTCCCGAGTCCCAGCTGACCAGGAGGGAATGGGGATTTTGCAGTAACCTTCCCCTGTAGTGGGGAGGGAATGGAGATTTTACAGTATCTTTCTCCGACTAAGCCACACCCACAGAAACGGTAGTAAAAAAAATTGAATCTCACCACTGATGTATTTGTGGCAATGAAAGAGAGCAACAAATAACTCTGCTAGTATTTTTTTTTCTTGAGAAAATTGTGGGGCAAGATGCACCAAGTGATATGGCTCATAGAAAAAAAAACTTTACTTATTTCACTGGCCAGCGAGGGAAACTGAAGTCTGGAAGTCTTTCTTAAAGTGAGTCTGAACACCCTAGAACAGTGATGGCAAACCTTTTTTGGCCATGTCAAAAGTGGGGGGAGCACAGGGGGGGTCGTGCACCGTCGTGCCACACACACAATGCTATGCGTGCGCACCCCCCAGTGTGCATGCATGAGTGTAATCAGAGACAACCCCCCCCCCCCGTCTTTTACCGTGGTTTTTTTGCCTTCCCCAGGCTCCAGAGGCTTTCTAAGAGCCTGGGGAAGGCAAAAGCTGCCTGAAGCCTCCTGAGGGCAAAAAACGGACCTACAGGGAACCCGGAAGTTCAGGAACGGTGATTTCCAGTTTGTCCGTAGGGCCGATTTTCAACCTCTGGAACCTTCAGGGAAACCTCCTGAAGGCCTCTGAAGGCACTGGACGTCGAAAATTGGCCCTATGGACAAACCAGAAGCCACCATTCCTGAATTTCTGGTTTGCCTGTAGGGCTGGTTTTTCACGCTTTGGAGGCTTCAGGGAAGCCTCTGGAAGGCGAAAAATGTCTTCAAAAGAAGGCCAAAGTCAATTGGCCAGCGCGCGCATGTGCACTGGCCAGCTGACAGGGCAACGCCTAGCGTGCCGTGACAAATGGCTCTGCGTGCCATCTGTGGCACACGTGCCATAGGTTCACCATTACGGCCCTAGAAGTCTCCTATAGACAGTGGTTTAAACCAGGGGTCTCCAACCTTGGCAACTTTAAGCCTGCGGACTTCAGCTCCCATAATTTTATTTATTTATTTATTTATTATTATTCATATTTATAGACCGCCCCCTCTCCCGGAAGGGACTCGGGGCGGTGTACAGTCACTAAAATACGTTATAAAATACATACAAAACAGTTAAATAATTAAATACGTAGGTGGAGGAGGTTGCAAGACTGTACATAGAATAATAAATATTAAATATAGTATATAGTATATTAAAAACTTTTTAAAACCCCAAACCCAATTAAAATAAATAAATCCCCGGGAGGTAAAACTAAGAAAGTGCCAGGCCAGCTGATTGAAATAGGTTCCCCTTGCCAAGGTTGGAGACCCCTGGTTTAAAGTCATGAAGGTCCTTCTGTGATCCTTATATGCTGGTGTGTGCAGCTGAAAACTTTCACAAGACTATAGACTCTTAAGGCAGTGCTGGCAGGTTTAATAAGAAGCTTTATCTTTCCAGGATGGCTTAAAAGAGATAATATGAAAGACACAGAAAAAACCCAAGAAATTGTAAGAGCAGAAGAGAAAAGCTGAAAATATGCATATCAGAAGCAGATTAGCTGAAGCTGTTAGTGAGAGGGAATACTTGTAATTTTTCTTTTTGTGTAACTACAAAGGCTGTATGAAGGAGTGGGCAACTTAATGGCCTAAGGCTACATGTCAAGTTCCTGATTGCCCGAGTAGCACCCTACATTCCCTTATAACTGTATTTGCCGAAACCGGGGACACAAATCCTCAGCACATTTAAGGAGGAAGCCGATTAAAATTGTAGTGCATGTCCTACCATAAGGTTAATACTGATTTTTTTAAAAGTAAGAAACCTACAAAAGCTCCCCCTATTCCAAACCAAGGAAAAAAAAATACTTTCATTGAGTTTGCCCTTCATTGCTTTTCTGTTGTGCCCCTGGCGTTTCCTAAAATGTCAAATTAACAGGAGGCTGGAGACTACTGTTTTAATGATTGGGACCCTCCACTGCAAATGCTACAGCAAAAATAATGTCAGAGGTTCATGAATTATTGGAAGAGACTGACTTTGAAACCTAAGTAACTGGGAAGATAAATGGAAATAAGTGTTGTTGACAGGTGACCTAAGTGTCTCAGTGCTTCTAATGTAGCCCAATATAAATGTGAAGACATTCTTGGACCAGTCTGGCAAGATATAAAAGTGGTGTAGATTGATTTCTTAAGGGTTTTCAAGAAGTCAACCTTCCTAATCTACTTTACAATGAAAGTATGGAGTCCCATCCAAGTACTAACCATTCCAATCTTGCTTAGTTTCTCTGTTGTACAAAATTAGCTAGAGCAGTGATGGTGAACCTTTTTTGGCTCGCGTGCCACAAATGGGGGGAGCGCAAGGGGGTCGAGGGCAGGCGTGCCGCACCCATAATGCAATGCGCGACCCCCCCATTTTTACAATTTTTTTGCCCTCCCCAGGCTCCAGGAGCTTTATAGGAGCCTGGGGAGGGCGAAAAGAGCCTCCCCCACCCCCCTGGAGGCTTCAGGGACCGTCCCTGAAGCCTTCGGAACGCTTAAAACCACCTTCCGAGCAAACCGGAAGTGACTTCTGGGTTGCTCGGAGGGTGGTTTTAAGCGCTCCGAAGACTTCAGGACCGTCCGAGGCTTCCCTGATGCCTTCGGAGCGCTTAAAACGACCCTCCGAGCAACCCGGAAGTCACTTCCGGTTTGCTCGGAAGGTGGTTTTAAGCATTCCGAAGGCTTCAGGGACGGTCCCTGAAGCCTCCGGGGGGGGCGGGGGGGGCTCTTTTCGCCTTCCCCAGGCTCCTATAAAGCCTCTGGAGCCTGGGGAAGGCGAAAAATAGCTTTTAAAAAGGTCAACTCAGCTGGCCAGCGCGCGCATGCGCGCTGGCCAGCTGACAGGACAGCGCCTCGCGTGCCCTGACAAATGGCTCCGTGTGCCACTTGTGGCACGCGTGCCATAGGTTCGCCATCACGGAGCTAGAGGCTTCCTCTTGCTAAGACCATTGTAAATATATACCAACATTTCAGGTTAAACTATGGAAAAATAGCTGACTCTGACCCATGATGTATTTCCCTCTATCCCATAGCCTATCTTCAACCGTGTACGTTCTCAGCAGGCTACAATCTATTTCTTTGATATCCACAGCATGTTTAAGTTAGTCTGTTAGAAAAAAGACACATCCTCACTTACAAGCATAGAGGAATTCTGTATATGCATGTGCATGTGGGAATGGATCGTGTGTATTGCCAAAAAGTCTATACAAAAGGGTCCGTGTAAACCTCATAAATCAAGCTTGACTGAAGAGACTTAGTACAATTAGATAAAGAGTGTAAAATAGAGATTGTGAAGTCTATTTGTATATATTCTCCAGTAATAATGATTTTTAAAGAAAGACATTATTGTTGTTCCAAAGGTCTGCTTTACAAACTTTACAAAGTACAGCAGGTATAATTTTGCTAAGGGAGTAGAATAATCTCACATCTTTAAAAAAAAGAAAGCAGCTATGCTGTTGCTGATTCAGCCCAAAATGTGATCTTGAGTTGGGATAAATTATTCACTTTGTGTTGATTAATTCCTTCCTTTCTTGTGTGTATCTCTCCCATTTTCTTTTTCTCTTCCCTCCCTCCTTCTTTCTCTTTCTTTCTCTCTTTCTCTGTCTCTTTCTTTCTTTCTCTCTTTCTTTCTAAATCACTCGAAGGTTTGATGAAAGCAGTCACAAGTTTAGGGTGAAATAAGTCTTTCTCCAAAACTTGAACCAGGATTTCAACAAAAACCTCTAGGTCAGCATCAAACTCAGGTTTTGACTTTTATCCAGCCCACCATCTTCAAAAGTTCAGGACAGACCAGGTCTCTCCAGCTTAGATTTCCCAAATAGCCCTGGCAATCAGGAAACCATGGATGTGTGCCACCTCTGAACCCTCAGCTACCTTTGATACTACAAGAAGACTTATTGATGCTCAACTATCATGGGCTTTGGGAGAGTGGCCACCACAAGGGATGGAAGGCAAGCAAAGCTAGGAGGCATCAGAAAGCTAGGATGAAGGATGTCTATGGGGATTCTTGGTCATCCAGGATGTCCCAAAAATGTTTTTTTTCCAAGAGGCAGCTGGACTTTCTGCTTTTTCTTTGAAGACCTTTCACTTCTCCTCCAAGAAGCTTCTTCAGCTCCTCCAGAAGCTTCCTCAGAGCTGAAGAAGCTTCCTGGAAGAGAAGCAAAACATCTTCAAAGAAAAACCAGAAAGTCCAGTTGCCTCGTGGAGGAAAAAAACCACCTTTGGGAGAAACAGATGAGGGCAGCTGGTCCTAGCCTATGCCCCTCGTGTATGGGCATCCACCCCAAGGAAGGACTCAACCCCGCTTCAAAAAGGGCCCATGCTCCACAGTCAGCTAATCTGCAAAAGCGTGGAGGTGGGCGGGGGGGACACGTGCGTTCAAGACCAGTCACGCCTAAGTTCCCCCAACGTAGTGCCCTGACGCGCGGGGGTGTAGGCGGGTGGGCAAGAGATAAACGTTGTGGGTATGGCATGCCCCCTTCCCCACAAAAAGCATCTCAGGCGGTTTCTTCAACCCTCAGCTGCGCTGTGCTTTTGCAAAATAAGCCTGCCCTCAACCGAAAGTGGGTGTGTGGGCAGCCGCTGTTGCTACTCACGTTGTTCATGCTCATGCTGGCGATCCGGAGGGCAAGGGGAAGACGTTTCTCTTCTGCCTTACGACCTCCTCTGCTCCTCCTTTACCCAAAGTGAGACGCAGCTAGCGGAGAAAACCCAGGGCCAAGGTGCCCCATTGTAAAGTTGAGCCCCTTTTCTATGCCAAGCGGGAAGGGAGCCTAAGCAAAGGAGGAGGTGGAGAGCTGGGCGCAGGAAGGGGGAAACCCTTGTGAGGGTTGCCTGCCGCCAACTATAAGCCAGTTGATCAGGGTATCGTGCTGCTGCCCCTCGTGCCACTCTTTGAATGCGCCGGACCTCTTATGGGCAACCTGGTTCTGGGAATCCCCCCCCCAAAAAAGACCGACCACCCGTCGCTCTGGTTCTTCCAGATTTTTCTGGGGTTTCTTCGCCTCTCCAGACGATCTTGAAAACCTGCAAGGTTGCTTTGGGAGGGGGACAGACGGGCAGCATCATTCAAGTTCGTCTATTAGCAGTGGTGGGTTTCTAATTTTTTTAGAACCTCTTCTGTAGGTATGGCCTGCTTTGTGGGAGTGGCTTGCTGGCCATGTGACCAGGCGGGAGTGGCTTGCCAGCCATGTGACCGGGTGGACGTGGCTTGGCAGTCATGTGACGTGGGCGTGGCCAACTTTTAAAATGTGGTGAAACTCACTTAACAATGCTATTGCTTAGCAACCAAAATGTTGGCTCAGGAACTCTGGCATTGAAGTGTGCAAGTCATAAAGCTGTCAAGTTACAAGACCCTTGCACCCCTAACCCTTTAGAAAAAAAAACCAGGGGTGTTCAAACTTGACAGCTTTAAGACTTTAAGGTTTAGATAGGACTCTTAGAGGCGGGCGGGGCGATTGGTGAGACAGCCAATCAGTGAGCGGTGGGCAGGGCAAGCGTGGTGTGGACGGGCAGGAGGGAGCTGGAACTGGTTCTAAACGGCACGGTAGATTTGTGGAACCTCTTCTATAGAAGAGGTTAGAACTGGCAGGAACCCACCCCTGAGTGTGGGCCAGAAGGATGTTTTCTCTGTCAGGGCACACGCCCTTGGAACAGCCTTAAGATCTGGATAGTTCTAACCCTGTTGGCCCACCTGGGATGTCTTGAAGATCTGGCTTTTCCCTCAGGCTTTGGGACCAGAATATTAGTAAAGCCTGGTGTATATGTTTTGTTCAGTGCTGTGAGGCTTCATGACGATCCTCGATTATTTTGAATTGTGTATTGCTTTATGGCTTCTATCTTACATAATTTATGTGCATATTTTGTTAGCTGCCCGGGGTTATTTGGTTAAAAATGGCAGACATATAAATAAGAATGAACGACAAATTTTTGTACATACCTGCTTAATTAAATCCAGTTGTATTCGAACAAAATATCCAAGATTTCCCTGTAAGGTTACACTCATTAAGCAACTCTCTTCAATTAAATATATATATAAGGATTAATTCCAGGTATGTTTGTTAACTATCTGGGTCCCTAGAAATGAGAGCTTTTAAACTATGTTTCACACCATGTATAGTTTTTCCTGCAAAAACTATATTCAAGATAATTCAGAACATAAATGCATTACAATAGAAGACATTTAAAATAATAGAAGAATCTGTATTGAATGGAAAGCACGATGGAATGAAATGCTATGCTGCATTGGAAGCATGCTGGGATAAAAATGTGAACGTAATTGCCCAAGGATTTAATCTTAATGGAGGGGCAAAAACAACAGATGCTATTTTGCTACTCCCAAGATAAACATGACTGCAATGGAACATTTTGATAGTGTATGTGCAGTGGTGAGGTTGCTTTGTGACCTGCAGTCGTTTAACAACTTTGTCCACTGGAAAGGCTGTTTACTTTGTACTTAAAAGTAAATACCTAGTTAATAGATCATTTGCTTAGGTAAACTTCAGAACTGTTATGGGGAAACCGTGTATTGAATTGCTCTGTAAAGCTGTCATGCTACACCATTTCCCCGAGAGTAACCTCTTTTGCAGCTAGTGGGATTTACCTCTGAGTAGAATGCACACATTAAAATAAAGTCATAGAACATAGAATCTTAGGGCTGGAGGAGACCTTGGAAGTCTTCTAATCCAACCCCCTGCTCAAGGCAGGACATCTGATATTTTCCAATATTTACTTGGAACTGTTGACCTGGGTTTTAGTTTAATGAATTTATAGCACTCAGGTGAAGTTTTTGGAACCGTTCCTGAAAGTTGTGGTGTTTCTTGTGACTTAGGTCTATATAAATAGCACTTATACAATAAGTTGCTCATTTAAATATCTCCATTCATCACATGTGTTTGTTTGTTTTTTCTTTTTTTTAAAAAAGCAAATGGTTGAAACCACTAGGTGTAAACAAAAGGTAAAATTACTACTGACCATAAAAGATAGTGTAGAAACCTATAATGGATTATTAGGAAGACATTTTCCAGATTATCTGCATTAGGGGTAAGTAGGGTCTATTTAATATTGGGTGAGAGAGCAAATGTCCAGTTGTAGGTCAGAAATTGAAAGAGCACTCTGGAAGAAGACAGTGGTAAGTAACGTATATTATTGCCAAGCAAATGAAATAGATCTGTCCATGCATCAGTCAGAAGTCAAGCTCAGTATGGAATATTTACTCTTATATACTACCATAAAAATTTCCCTTGATCTGATGACCTTCCGAGGAGTTGGCCTAGGTTCTCATACTCTCAGTCAGTATGATAGTTGGCTACTAGGGTTCCTTTACACAAAATCTTAGTATCAAAACATCCTTATCTTGCATTCACTGTACTTATTCATTACATGGTAGTTCTTGTGTGGTCATTGCAATTGCTTGTTCAAATCTCCTGAGAGCTTCATACAATTTGCAATGATGTCTTAAGGATTTCTACCAGTGTTAAAACCATAGCCTTACTGAAAATTGGAGAAAGGGCCCAGCTGATTTTGTTTGTTCTGAAAATTGCTAAGGCATGTTAACCTGGTTGGCATTAAATGGAAGACCACCAGGAATGGCCTTCTTTGGGAATTCGGGGGGGGGGGGAGATGCACAAAGCAGTGATGGGAAACCACTTCAGCATTGCTGCCAAGAAAACTACAAGATGTGTCCATGAAATCTTCAGGAACTGAGCTTGACTTCTAAGGTAGCATCGTTCATATGTTGTGAAACTGCAACTATAATTAGCTATAATATCTGTATTATGTGTGAGAATTTAAGGCTGATTTTACGTTGCCTGCAATTACACGTAGGCATCTCTGCATACCTACACTGCAAAAGGATTATTGGATAAGTCTAGGTTGCAGATGGCTGCAGACTTGTCAACATCCCAATTGTGTGTTGTTTGGAGATGCATATCCCAACCAAGGTTGATTGGTTGATCTGACTTCCGGTCCTGTTCTTTGCTGTTTGAGTGCCCCCTAGCCAGAACATTACATTTGCAGAAATATAAATGGAACATGTGGACCAGTAGTGGGTTTTGGCTCCCGTTGCAACCAGTACACTGCAACGGGAGCCGGGCATGCACCATGGGCATGCGCGCTGCGCACACATGCACACCCACCGCCTGCAACGCTCCAGCTGCTTGGCGGAGTGTTGTGCAGGGGCCGTATGCTGTGCGCGCATGAGCAGATGGCCCGTTTCCTTCAAATACAGGTAAGGAACAAGGGCAGGTGGGCGGGCCCTCCAAAGCACTGTTCCAGTACGGTGGCTGCTGCGTCCGGCAGGCACCGGTACATGCATACCAGGGTGTACCGCCTGCAAGCCATCACTGACGTAGACAACCATTCCTTATTAAGAGATGGATACCTTTCCTGATGTGTAGTGCTGGAGAAGTCTGCTCAACTCTTTCTTATTCTGTTTCATTAAAATAATCGGGGTTGTAGCTTTCTTTAGCATGGAAGATTGTCTTTCCCCACGAACTTGAACCTTTCTGCTTTTCTTTAAGTCTTTTCCCTGATCCCATACTTCATCAGAACTAAGATCAAGATCTGATGGCACACAGTGCAGCAACTTTTAGGATGCGAAAAAGTGATTAGTGACTAGAAAAAAAGTCTCTTTTTTTTCTTCAGCACATATAAGGGAATAACTACCTATATATATAACACCTACCATTTATACATTTAGCATGGCATCAATATTTCAGAAATACTTCTTCCAAAATATTCTTGAGTGGAGAATCATCATCACTCCACAGCATTGTCTCTATGGATAACAATGATCAGTGACAATCTAACAGTTGCCTCTATTAACAGATTTGCTGCTCTATAGCAAAATCCTTTGCCTCTTTCTTGATGATCCTATATAGCAATAGAGTATTGGATTAGCTTCCTTTTTCTGCAAATAAGCATTTTGCTATCCACTTAGAAATGAAATAGCTTTAGCAAACTGGATGGGAAGATCTCATCTGGCCAGTTGGCCAGAAGATCTCCATCTCTAAATTAGCAAGAGGTAGAATATATTTATTACATCCTTAGTCCTTACCTATACTGTAAAAATGCCAGTTATCCAAATCCATAGTAAAAAGAACAGCTCCTCCAATTTTAAAGGGATATCAAATTAACATTTGGTAAGAGTAAACAGAAACGGCTTCCAAATAAAAGTGTAATTAATTTAAAAATGTAATTAATTTAGAAAGAGAAGAGAGAAAAAGCCAAGATCTATTTACATGTTTGTTTAAGTGACAAGGTTTTGCCTGACAATTTAAGGTCATCAGCCAAGGACGATAATTGTAAAGCCTCATTATTTGTTTGATATTTTTTGAATCCTAATGTTGTTAACATTTTTCTTAGAACTAGCATAGTGGTTAATAGGGGATAGTGTCTTAGCATTGCGTTGCTCCCCATGAGAAATTTATCTTCATGGTTTGGCACAACTGAGTATACATAAACCATTATTTTGGTCATAATCCTAGGCTGGACTGACTTGCATAGTATTTATAAATTTATCTGTTATGTTAATCAATATTAAACCTACAAAATTACTAGTCGGTTATTTATGGACATACATTTAACAGATGTCCAGCTTGCTTATTTAAAGAGAAAAAGAAGTTGGTGTGGTTGGTAAACAGTATAAATGAATACCATAACTTTTTTTATTTGTTTGCCAAAAAGGTGGGTAAACTCTGTATTATCCAATCACCTGTAGCTGATTTTTCTCCACCCCCCTGAAGGCAAGCAGCTTCAGACAGCCTAACCTTTCAATTTTTTTAAAAAGGCTAAGTTGTCTAAGTAAAATCTTCCTGCCGCCCGCATCTTCCTTACTCTCTCTGCCCGAGAAATACAGAACTTGAGTATTATTGTTAGGTAAGTAAAGGCTGGGCTCAAAATAAATCTATATTGAAACAAAATACTTTGCTGGAAGTTCTCTTCCAGTCCCCCACTGAATGTGGAATGCTGGCGCCTATTAACAAATCTGTTTTTTTTAAATGATGTTTTCTTATTAATGTAGATTAGAAATGTAACATGTAGCATGTTAATATTCTAGTATTTTTGTAATGTAAACATTCAAAAGAAGGAAAAATTAATGTTTTAATCCTGGAAGTTCTCTAAATCTGCTGCAGTTAAACCTATTCAAAGATACTATTGGAATGATTTAAAAGTTCTGTGAAGCTTTTTTAATGTTACTTTCAATATTTTGTAAAGGGACATTTTAAGTTCACGTTACTGGGAGACTGACGTGATGGAGACTGTACTTCCAAGAACATTTACTTGGAAATATGTTTTACTAACCTCTGTGAAACTAACTGGAGAGAATTTCTTTTTTTTTTTTTTTTTTTTTTCGTAATAAAATTTTATTGGTTTTTCAAAATTTATAGGGAAAAGGGTAAATGGACAGGTATACAAATTTTGGCAGTTGCAAAGTGTGTGAGGCCCCCCTCCCTCCATACCCATAGCGTACATTTATATATAATGCATTAGTATATAATTGATTATAATCAGCATATTAGTTCTATTATTAAATTCAATCAAATTAAACATTACAATATAAAATCCAAATATAATTCCATTTTCACTTTCGGTCAATTTATAATAATATGATTTTCATATTTATTTCTGTGATCTGAGTCTTCTTGCTATTGCCCCATCTCCCTCCACTGGCAGAGCTCTGGCCCCTCCCGTGTCCTGCGTGTCCGTTGTAGTGTCTGGTGGTTTCTCTAGGAGTGTTTTATTTTTTTCCATAAAGGCCTGCGCCTCTATGGGTGAATTAATTCTGATTCTTGTCTCCTCCCAGAATATCAGCATACCTTCAGGCATCAACCATCTAAACCACACCCCTTTCTGGTATAATTTATTCGCTAATTGCGAATAATTTTTTCTTTTTTCTCTAATCTTCTTAGGGATCTGCTTCAGAATGGTTATCTCCATATCATGATATGTCAATGCTTGCCCCCTTTGTACACCCAGAATTTCATCTCTTGTGGTTTTTCTAAGGAATTTAATGTGAACCTCCCTGGGTAAATTGTGTGTTCTAGCATAAGCTGAGTTCACTCTATAAACCAGATCTATATCCCACCCCATCTGTTGTTTTTCTTTGTGTGTATAGTCAGCCAGAATGTTTGTCATGATGTCCCTTATATTTTCCCCATCTTCTTCTATAACATTTTGAAATCTAAGATAATAGGACATTCTCTCAAATTCTAATTTCATCTGTTGGATGTCAAGATCTTTGTTCCCTTTCTGCACAGCTTCCACCACCCCCCTCACCTCCTCCACCCCCCCTTCCACAAGATTCAGTCTTTGTGAGTTCTTATATATTTGGGCTTGATTTTCTTTAATTTCATCTTTCATTTCCCTTAACTGTTTCTTGATTTCCTCCTGGCCCTGTAGAATTTGTTGAAGCATTTGTTGAAAGTCCATCTCTGTAGTCTTATGTTGCATCAGTTCTGTTATCTTTGACTGTGTGGCTGGACTGGATGTTGCGGATGTTGGAGCAGAAGTGGCAAAGCCAGGTTTTCCAGGAGGGGGTCTTTTAGATGCCATCCTTTATAACGTTAAAAGTTCAGTCCAAATATGAAGTAAGCAATTAGAAAAGAAGGGTAGCCAGGTGAATCCGGGAGCAGAATAACCAGGCAGAAGAGAATCTCTCCAATAAGTCTGGCAATAGATAGAAAATTTCCCCTAGAAGGTTAAAAAAATACCAATCCACAAGAGGTTCCTCTGGGAGACACGGAGACAAAGACCGGAAGCCTGAATTTTAAAGGTGGAGTCAGGTTTCAGAGTTCATAAAGACAACGGAAGTGTGCCATCTTGCCCTGCCAGTTTTGGGCACAGAGGCGTAACAAAGTTTTAAAAAGTTCCAAAAGTCCTCAAATCATTGTAATATATAAAATTAAATTGAAAAGAAAATCATCTCAGCCTAAGTGAGGCTTCATTCGTTGGCTCTCCCCCCTCCTCCTTCCCCGGGGGCTGAGAGCAAAATTGTTTCTTGCCGCTTGTCCAAGGGGGGGGGGGAAAACCCCCCTCCCTCCAGCCGCACCTCCAAAATGCTCCGAAAGTTGTTTTAAAGTTTTAAAAGCTGAATCAAATCTTCATGCAAAGTAAGGGATGAAGAGAGAGGCAACCTCACCGCACCGCAGCTGCTTCCGAGAGAATTTCTTTTTACAATTACACAATACATATTTTATAGTATCACTTAGGAAGGTCAATAAATGTGTTATAATGTACAAACAAATTTGTAAATATTTTTAAAAAGTCAATAGCTTAATAAATGAACTTTGTGAGTAAATTATTCAGACTAGCTTTTATCCTATAACTTAAAAATTGGGATTGGTGAGATTGAAAGGTATGGGAAAGAAGAATGGTTAGAATCTAACTTTTTTTTAAAAAAATACAGATCGATGGATTATGGGAAGGAGAGAGTTGTTTACTAATCATACACATTTTATAGTAACACCCTTGATTCATAGAGCCATAAAACAGTCACATTATCATAACTTCCTTCCCTAGCAAAGAGTTATATGTAGAGTTTTTGTACAATTAGATTTTACAATTCATATTTCCTTCCTTACTGCAGGATTGTGGGATCATTTGAGATATATAATGGGAGGGTGAGAATAAAGTATTTATTTTGGATGCTAGAAAATCCTTGCTACAAATACTATTTTTGAGAGCAGATATCTAAGATTTGGAAATAGAAAGCAACATCATTATTTATTTTACATGTTTGGGCGTTCCATTCTAGGGAGAAAGAAGAAACAGTAGCGGAGCATTTTAAGGGCAGTGGACTAGGAAGATGGAAATCTGAGTTCTGATCCAGATTTAGGCATGGAAGCCCACTTTGGGCTACTCAGTCTGTCTCATCGTCAGGAAAAAGACAGTGGCAAACTACTTTGGAAAATGTTACCTAGAAAACTTTATTGACTAATTGCCAGGAGTCAATAGTGACTCAAAGCTCCCTTCTAATTTTAGCTTGTTGTGGTAATTGTGTAGATTATATAATAGCTAAGCACGATAACATGTATTTTAGTCATACTTAGATGGTAAAGTTGCAATAATAAGCTTTAATAAGGTGCAACAGAGAAAGGAATACATGAGCTATACATTTTGTATTAGAATCATAGTCTTTTCAGGTTATGATTGTGACATAGACTTTATCTCACATCCACCCATTAAATGTATTCAAATAAAGAAATTACCTGTTCTATAATCATAGAGAAATTGTAGGTAATTTCTCAATCACACTGTGATGAAAAGGAGACTGGTGTGTGTGTGTCTGTGTGTGTATCAGAAAATATTTATTTGCAGCACTGCATTCATCACTTTGATGAAAGGAGCAAGATCATGAAGACTCTCATGAAAACAGGACTATGTTGACTTAATAGGGATCATTTTTCTTTGACCCCCCCCCCCAATGAAAAAGAGCAGATTATTATAACTTTATTGAATATGACTAATCAAAATGTTGGTAATGGCTATAGTCTGGTGCTTTAGCCTGGCCCATTTTGAAAGACCTTGGCATTATGGATTATAAATGTTTCCTCTTTCCTTACTAATTGATAATGTTTTTGTTGATGTATTTCTCTTTGTCAATGACACATCTCCATATGCAATTGCAAATAAAGCAGATCTTATAGCCATTTCCATATTGCTGCTTTTGGGGAGCATCTATAGATGCATGCGTTGTAGGGGAGACTTATTTGGATAGATACAATTGATTGCTGTTTATGAAAAGGTTGTGAATTAGAAAAATCACAAAAGGAGAGATTAGACTGAATGCTGATCTATCAGTTGCCTTCTTAAACTTCAACATATTAGTATTATGAAGTACAATCTGTGACATTTCATAATCATAATTTATGTACATTTTTAGTGGTCTGACAGTAAGTAAAAGTAAACATAATCCCTTAATTTTGTGCTGTTTCTTAATTATTGCATGTAAACTGTATTTTTTCTTAATTCTATGAAACCTTTGATTGAAAGTTTTGGTTTAGCACACTTTGGACACAGTGGATAAAATCTGCCTCGATATTATATTGTTCTGCCTATAGTTGTACAGAACAGCGAAACCTTATTCGCCATTTCAAACTTGTACAAAATATGTCAAGTACTTTATGTAAAACCCTGTTTGAATTTAACAGAAATTTTGGTTTTACAGACACCCTTCTCCTCCATTAAGTCTGTTAGAACAAGGTTCACAACACATACAAATGGCTGTGTTATAATGAATCTGAAGATGATATTTTGGATTCTTTGTTTTACAGTCATCTCTCTTTCATTTTTAGGCTTTTTCATCCAACATGACTGGTGGCCCAGCCTTGTCATTTGCCCGGTGCCTGCTGAGGAGAAAAATTGTCACCTGGGACAGTCTTGAAGATTCCAAGCTATGCCGCTGTTTATCAACTGTGGATCTTATTGCTTTAGGAGTGGGAAGCACCCTGGGTGCTGGTGTTTATGTCCTTGCTGGAGAAGTTGCAAAATCAGATTCTGGACCTAGTATTGTACTTTCTTTCCTCATAGCTGCCCTAGCTTCTGTTATGGCTGGACTTTGTTATGCAGAATTTGGTGCTCGTGTCCCAAAGACTGGCTCAGCTTATCTGTACACATATGTAACTGTTGGTGAAATCTGGGCATTTATCACTGGCTGGAATCTCATTTTGTCCTATGTTATAGGTATGTCTGAAAGTTGTCAGGTTTGTAAGGAAAGTCAACACAGCCTTTTGGCTTTGGATCCTGGCTGCTGTTGACTATTTTTGAGTAAGCCTCTGCTGTTTCTCTCTGATGAGAGAGCCAGAGAGAGGAAGAAGCAGAGGCAGAGCTTCTAGACATGCTTTGAAATGCATTTGACCTTTCTCTGTCGGTTGGCAATGGACAGAATGCCGCAACCAGCAATATGAGAGGGGTTTTAACTCACTATGTATTAGGATGATGACATAGAAATGATACGTGAACTAAGTAGAGAATACTTCAATCTCAAATATAGGTCTTGAATTCCAGTAGAAATTCTGGAAACCAAATACATTCAACAGGTTGACTCTCTTGGTACATAGGTTTGAATATAGCACGTAAGTTTGACATATATGATTTTTTCAGGCACAATGTGACTCAACAAATTGTGGGTATGTAGGCTTTAAAGTATAAAAGTAGCAGACTGTAAAATATACCACTGTTCTTTCTAATTATTATTTGAAGCATGTATTACATGCCATGCTGAAGATGGAGTTGGGAAGCTTTTACAAAGAGTATGACACAAATCAGTAAAAATGCGGAGCTTTGCAAACTGCTTGATATATTAAATTTTTCCTTATCTTGATCAGTATCCAATCGAGCATTAATTCACCAGTTTTAATTACAGACTGAACAATTATTTAATTCAGTCAGTTATTGAAGCTATTTGTTCTGGAATAGGTGTGGACCATTCATTTACATCTTGGAAAAGATTCACCAATTATAGGTAGTGTGGTTAGTTCCTTTTTTCCTCCCCCTCCAAAATAGATAGAGCTTCACTTTTTCACTATATATATATATAGTGAAAATTTATATATATATATAAAGCTTTATATATATATATAAAGTTTAAAGTAAAGCTAAAATATTTTTCCATTTAACATTATTTACTCTTTTTTATACTTTAAATAGCACACATTAGTTACCTGATAATTCTTCTGATAAAATAATTCTACTGATAAAAAAGACCCTATCCTGTTTGGATTAACCTTCTCCAACATTTGGTCAATAAATTACGATCTGTTAGGAAATACCTAGTTATATAACCCAAAGTGAAATATCAGAGGGGTGAAACAATGCTGTGAACTTATATCCCTTAGAGTGGGTTGTGCTTGTGTGTATATACTAAAGATAAGCAGCCTATTTCAAGTTTAAACTGATTTTTTTATCAGCAGCATTTGTTTTCACTATCAAAGTCAAAGTTATGCTTTGACTTTAAAAAGGTTGCTTTGATATTCATCTGAATGTACTGTATATTATAAAGTAAGATTGCTTTTTAAAAATTGCAAGCAAGGACTATATTTATTCCCCTGTCTACTAGAAAGCAGCTTTTCCTAATGAAGCAAGTTATTTCTATATATATTGGAGTGATTAGTGTAATTTGGTCTCAATATTTGACAATGACAGAATTGCAGTGTTCTACTAGAATTTATGATGCATCCAGGTTGTTTCCAGAATTTTGAGTTTTAATTTATTTATTTTCCCCATGACCACTTATGCAACCTTGGCCATATAAAAAGTTGGGCATCTTTAAAATATGAATGAACAATTTATTCTTATTGTTTATTTGATATCATTTTAGCAAGATGGTGCAGGCGTAAGACTGGAAAGGTTTTTTTCAAATTAATGTGATAGCATAATTACAGAACGCCATACAACTTTAAAAGACTGTGAAGGGAGACCTGGAGGGACAGGATTAAGGCAACACAGATCTTAAAGCTTTATTCAACGCTAACAGTAGCACAACAGCTTCTGAACTGGCAACAGAGAAAACCCCATTTGACAGCTCTTAATATACAGGCTGTCAAATCGGGGAGCCAATAGCGACTCTTCATTCTCCCACTCTGGCTATCAAACCTTCAGCCAATCAGGGGCGAGCAGCGTCAGCACGTTGGCGAAGCCACGGACACAACAGACTGGATGATGCTATGTAAATTGTACAGCACTTTTTGTGCTACTTGCTATTGTGATCTGCCAAATACACCACATTTTTGGTTTTTTATCTCAAAGGTACTTCAAGTGTTGCAAGAGCATGGAGTGGAACCTTTGATGAACTTCTTGGAAAACAAATTGGTTATTTTTTCCGAACCTACTTCAGAATGAATTATTCTGGCTTAGCAGAATATCCAGATTTTTTTGCAGTCTGTCTAATATTACTTTTAGCAGGTACGGTAATTTTAATGGTCATTTTCCTTTGACAATAATCTTTGTTAAATGAAAAATGTGTTTTGCAACATGTAATGTTAGATTTACACAAAGTTATAGAGTGGTGTATACGAATATTGTCTGATTTAGGTATTTGCAGTCAAAACCCTAATCAGTCCTTATTTCAAAGATATAATTACACCTGGATTATTCTTTTGAATTAAAAAGTTATGTGGTTAATTTTGCCCCTAGTAGCACTTTTAGAGCAAGAGCTGTTTTAGGCCCATTATTTGTTAATGACTGTGTTTGGGGTTTCTCCATATAATCACCAGAGAAATAATTGTATATAGGCTCCTCATTTAGCAACCATAATTAGGACTGGCAACTTGGTTGTTTAAGCAAAGAGGTCACTAAGTAAAACCACAGTTGTGTTTATGATCTTACTTCAGTTTTCCTTTGCTTTACAGATGTGCAAAATTCATAATGGAAAGATTGGTCATCAGGAATGAAAAAATGAATGATCATTATACAGGACAGTGGTTAAACAAGGTTTATTTGTATTAACTGCAGCTCAAAACTCACTGTTGACTACAGTGTGAATAATGTATTATCTGCATCTGATGATACTAGTGGCCTACCTTGTTTTCCACAGTTCTTCTGGCTCAGAGGTTAAGTGGTAGTATTACAGGAAGCAGACACTATGCACATATAGGCCCAGTAGAGGCTTGCATTGTGCAGTGCATATAGATAGATATGTTATTGTATGTATGGTCAAGTACGAGATTCTCTTATGACTAAAATATCTCTTTTATAGGACTTTTATCATTTGGAGTAAAAGAATCTGCATGGGTAAATAAAGTCTTCACCGCTGTCAACATCTTGGTTCTGCTCTTTGTTATGATTTCTGGCTTTGTGAAAGGCAACATTAATAACTGGAAGAGAACTGAAGAATTTCTGATAAACTACACTGCAGAAATAAAGTAATATGGCTTTTCTTGTTCTATAGTCCCTTTCATCTTTTCTGTTCTGAGAGCATTTAGTGATCACACTAAACTAAGAATTAGGAACCTCTGTCCATAGCCCAGATGTAGCTCACGTAACCTCCCACCTAATACAGATGGCACACTGAAGACAGGGTGGAGGCTGTCAAGATGCTATTTTCCATATTTGATGTCTGGTGACGGATAATGCAGGGAACAGGAATTGCACATAAATTAGAAGTTATGGGCCAAGGAGTGCGCTGTGATCCAATCCAATAACATTATTTCTTCTTTGACCAGACTTTCTATGGAAGGCTGTGGTTTAATTCCTCTTTCTTTTCTAATCATCCAAAGATGACATTACTTTTTTGATGATTTTTTAAAATTTGTATCATACAGAGTGGGAATTATAAAATAAAAGATAATAGTTCCTAACGAACTATAATAAGCGTGGCTTCTAGCTGACTGTGAGTGATCTTGAAATACCAAGAAGGTTGAGAAATAAGGAAATCTCAGGGCTGAGGGCTAGGTTGGAAAATTTAAAGTCTCAGAAGAAGGCAATGACAAATCATTTTCATATAATTGCCAAGAGATTACATTGACATGCCTGTGAAGTTACTGGGGTCATTTTTGAGCCAAGGAAGATTTTTAATAATAACAGAACCTGGGTTGTTTTGTAGGCATAATTAAATAATTAAAATCATGTTACTTTCTTGTCCCAACTTAAAAATAAAGGCAGAAATTTACATCATCTCAAATTTATTATTCGATATTTAATTCAGAAATTTACTCAAATGAAACTGTGGTTTGGTGCTTTGCTGCCAGTTTAATGGATGGGATCCCTCTCAAAAAATAAGAGGCAGGGAAATGTATTCCCATTTTCTTCACACAGCAAAATTTTGACTGAAGTTATCACCATATTAACCTGGATATGGGAAATACCCAGGATTGAAGACCAGGCAGACAATGGAACCGGGTTCGATCAGTCACTTTAGATACTTGGGAAGATACAAGCAGCACTAGTCTCTATTTCTCCTTTTTGTTACCTTATCACTGAAATGGGGAAGAAGCCTGAGGATTATAATACATTCTAAGCTTTGTAATGTAATTTTTTACATATATAAGTCTTAAAATCACAGCTGTAATGAAAAATCTGCCACAGATCTGCCATCCCTTTTATGACAGTAATGTGTGGCCATCCATCTAAGTAGGAAAGGTGTAAACTTTCAGGATTATAGAAAAAATATTATTTTGGTGAGCACTGGTATTTAGGAGAAATATCTAGCTGCTTTATCAATAAGTTAAAATAAGCAACTGTCAGTAAATAATTTGAGTGACAAAATAAGACTTCTTAAATTGTTCATTGCATGTATAAAGCCGCGTAGTTGTAAATAGTATAATGTTTTCTACTTCATACATTTAATTTTTATCATGAGTCTTTGTCAGTTATATAGCCTTATTAAGTGGAGTTTATGATCTGTGAAGAAGGCAGGAAATAATGACATTGCTGGACTAGCACCATCAATCTCTGTAATGCCACAACTATGGAAAGATAATAGCATTCTACATTGCTTTAGGATTGTTTGATAACAGCAATAAGTAACAAATATCTAAAATTGTTCTAAATTGTTAATTGTATATTTAGAAATCTATCATCTTCTGAGAATGTGACAAGTATATTTGGAGCTGGTGGCTTCATGCCGTATGGGTTTACCGGGACGCTAGCTGGCGCTGCAACCTGCTTTTATGCTTTCATAGGATTTGATTGCATTGCAACTACTGGTAAGCTTTTAAAATTGTGATGTTTTAATAGAAATTGTTAGATAGATGTCCTATTAATCTCTACAACAGCCTTTGTTGGTGGCTATCCAGAGAGAGATTGACTGCCCCCAAGTCAGCCAGTGAGTTAGAAATGACTACAGTGGGTCTTCTGAATAAACATGTTTGAATTATGTGCTCTAAATCAAATACATAAGCACATTGCCGTGCTAAATTTAACCAATAATATTTTTAGCCATTGTTATCAGATACAGGTTTTCGACAAGATTTTAATTGTTCTTGTCCTGGTTATACATTCTAGGTGTTTCTTATTAGCCTTTTGTCATCTGAATACTGTATCCCAACAGTATCCCTTATTTCATGTTTACTGTAGTTGCATTTATTGTCTCCTTGTAGGGGAAGAAGTCAAGAATCCTCAGAGGGCCATTCCTATTGGAATTGTAGCATCTCTACTTGTCTGCTTTCTGGCCTATTTTGGAGTTTCAGCTGCTTTGACTCTTATGATGCCTTACTACTTACTTGATGAAAAAAGTCCTCTGCCTGTAGCCTTTGAGTATGTTGGATGGGGCCCAGCGAAATACCTTGTAGCAGTTGGATCTCTGTGTGCTTTATCAACAAGGTAAAATAAGAAAAAATATGCAATTGTGAGTAAATACCGTATTTTTCAGAATAAAAGACGCACTGGTGTATAAGACGCACCAAGATTTTGAAAAGGCAAATTTTTAAAAATTTTACACTCTGCAGACCTCCCGAAAATGGCCCATTTTTCATGAAAATGGGCTGTTTTTTTAAAATCAAAAATAGGGCCTACATAGCCTTTAGGAAGCTTATAGAGTGCTGGGGGGGGGGGGGGCAAAATTGAACAAAAGATGACCCATTTTCCATTTATTTCTGCCCTCCCCAGCCTCCAGGAGCACTCTGAAAGCCTCCTAAAGGCAATGCATGGCCATTTGGTGAAGGGGGCAGGGTTTCGGGAGGCAAAAAGTGCTGTATTCAGTGTATAAGATTCACCCAGAGTTTCAGCCTCTTTTTTGAGAGAAAAAGGTGCGTCTTATATTCTGAACAAAACTTCTTAAATTGTTCATTACGTGTATAAAGCAGAGTAGTTGTAAATAGTATAATGTCTTCTACTTCAAATCCTGCTGTTTAACTTACTTAGCATGAAAAAGTCAGTGAATGGACTGTTTAATTATTCAGCCAAGCACAGTCTGATGAATATAGTCTAAGCGGATTATACTGGTTTTATACAAAATATTCATGGTGGATAATATCAATACATTACAGCCCTTTTGTTCGGCCCCATTTTAAAGAAAATAACACATTGAAAAGATCTTCTAAAAAGTGCAGCAAACTCAGGAGGAGTCCAGGTTTCTTTCAAGAATTATCCAATTAAGATTCCTAAAATATTTGCTTTTAAATGTATGCTTACAATAATTGCATAGATTTGGATATTTTCTAGCTTCATTGCCTGCTAATACAGTTTGTCCTGAATGAAATATAAGATTCAAAGAAACCAGTGGTGGGTTTCAAATTTTTTAGAAACTCTTCTATAGGTGTGGCCTGCTTTGTGGGAGTGGCTTGTCGGCCATGTGACTGGGTGGGAGTGACTTGCCAGTCATGTGACCGAGTGGGAGTGGCTTGGCAGTCATGTGCTGAACTACCCGTTCTTTGTTTTGTGTACACAAACATAAAGTACAATTGGTGCAACTGTTAACTCTTTATACTGTATATAATCTCTGAAAATGTAAAAGAGAGAAAACATAGGACTCCCCAGTCTGTCCCAACTGCATTTCAGCTTCTGCAACTTCCCTCCACTCTCAAAATCCAGAGCCAATAAGTTATATTCCAATCCTACACAACAGAAACAACCCCCCCAAACACACACACACACACACACACACACACACACACACACACACAGAGTTTCCATTTCTTTGAAGGATTTTTCAGCACCTGTCCCTGTATAAAGAGGCTCAAGGAAAGAGAATCAATTTCTTATTGGATTTGGAAGTACTTTGAAGTAGCAAAATTCCCACTGCTTTCCAGTGTCTCAAAAGCCCATCATAAAGGCGAGAGTGGAGCGCCCGTGCGATCGGAGCAACCGTGTGGTTCACCTGTACTGGCTGTCTCCCTGGCGACGGGCAGGCGGTTGCGGGCGCTCCACCAGCTTGGGTGCAGCCGGATCAGAGAAGTTTCTCTTCTCAGAAATGTTATCTCAGTGGAGCTGTGGCAACCTGCCTATCCCTTTCAGGTGCTTCGACCCCCGGGAGGGAGGGAGCCAGGGGGGCCCATAAAGGGAGGCGCAGCTCCTCTGTGAATGGGGGGGGGAGTTTGGCTTCTCTCTGCCATTTAAACGCTGCAGCAGGGAGAATCCCAACTTTTTTCCTCTTCCTCCATTCAGAGCGGAACTGCTCCAGCCTCCCCTCCCCCCACAAAATTCGCTTCTGGACATCTATTGGAGTCGCGCGGAGCTTGCGGAGAAGAGCGCGAAGTCCAGCGGAGGCAGGAAGGTTCTCAGCGCTCCCGAGAACCTTCCTGCCTCTGCTGGTTGCCGGTTGCCCAGGTGGCATGGCCCCACACACATCTCCTCCCTCCTCACTCCCCAAAGGCTCTTCTCCTCAGCAGGAGCCAGGCACAAGGGATGGGAGGAAAACCACACCTTGGTAAACTTCGCCGGGAAGGGAGGCGGGGAACCAGTATAGGGGGGACGCCCTGGAACGCCCCCATGCTTTGCTGGTGGCCAAGCCTCCTAGGGAAGTTCGGGGAGGTCCTAGGAGGCCAGCCGCACCGCACAAGCTACCGCGCGCGAGTGGTGGCGGAACGGGCGGTGGAAGTGAGCGAGGGGGCAGGGCAGACGCTCCGTGATGAACCTCTTCTAATCGGTTCAGTAGATTTCTGGCAGAACCGGCAGAAACCCACCCCTGAAAGAAACCCAATAATTCTACAGCTTATTGAAACCAGTCTGTTTTAGTTTAAAGTAGATATGGTTTCAGTTGATATCACATAAAAGTCTGAATTTGTTTTGGAAGTATTTCCCCAATAAAAGAGACATCCGTTTTTCTATCTCATTACTAATTACTGCCATATATGCTTTAGGGTACTTTGGAATTTTTCTGAAGCAAGTTTTTGAACTTGGTGGTAGAATTGTATGAGTTTTCCCCCTATTTCAAATCTTTTGTAGCGTCCTTGCCTGTTACTTTTTAATCTGGCAAAACACAACAAATCATTTTTTTGAGATGTCATTGAAAGACTGAAAATCTGATAGGTTAAAGAGACAATTCTGCAGTGAAATACCAGAAATACACATCTTGGCTAGTTTTTAACTTGGATAAATACAATAACATCTACATTTACCACTATAGTTTCCCCAAATTTTTATTCTGCTTTGAAACATTTTTTTAAAAAAACAACTATTTTCCATAACTTTGAAGAAAAAATGTTTCCCACACCAATACTTTAAATACTCATATGATATGTGCAAATTTCAATATCAGCATTTTGGTTAAAATAAGCAATATTGCATTGGCTTCCTAATGCTTATATATGCCTGTTTGCTAACAATGCTTAGGCTATTAGCCAATATATTTTAAATTGGCATATAATGTCAATAGGTATAAGCAATTTCTTCAGCATGCTAATATTAATCAAGTCACTCATTATAACGTAGACAAGATATTCCTAATATATGAGCCATAATTGGAAAATTACAATCATGTATTGATGTTATGATATAGTCTCCATTTCTGTTGCTTAGATTGTTCTAACTATAGTGTTTCATTTATTTATTAATATTAAGCGATATTATCCTTATAACCAGATTTTAATTGCAATGACCTTGTAAATTCTGATTACTTGACACAAATATTGTAGAATTCCTTTGTATACCTTGGAAATGAGAGAATGGAAATATGCAAGTTTGTGTCATAATAGTCTTAATCATAGCTATTTTAAAATTCTTTTATTATTTATATTTCACAAACCACAGTAATTTTGTTACTTTATTCTATTATATGGTATATATAGTATATAGACTTTTAAGATAATGTAGATGTTTGTATAGTAGCAGAATAAGACCTATAACTCTTTTCTTAATTATGCACTATTATCATATAAGCCATAATAAGGAGAAATAAACATTAAGTGGAAATGCATAAAGTTTGCTATTGGTAGAATTAATCTTTATTTAAGGTAATGTAGTAGATCATTCTATTTAAAAAGAATGGCAAATTACTTATATATAATTTGTTATTGATATATGATAAGGACTTAATTATTGCAGGGATATTTGTTGCTTGTTTTTAATTCTGCTGCCTGATGCAATTGTTCAAGATGTGGTGATGCTTAATTATATTATGCCAAGATACATCTTATGGGTACATTGCTCTGGAAAAACTACAGTGAAGATACAAGCTACCTGAGTAATTAAAATAAAGTTTTCATTTTAAGGAAAAATTGGAAAGGTGGATCTATTGAAAATGAAAGTTGGTTAAAGCAAAGTCTTTGTAATGTAAATTATCTAAATTTGATTTGTTTGACAGATCACTGTAAATTCTTATTTTGTCCATGCATCCCAAGATCTGCTAAATTGGATCCATGAAATTAAAGTTTTATATAGTTATCAGTGTTTTATTACAAACATTATAGTTGTGGAACCAGTCGTACTCCCTAAACATTATAGATATTATTCAACTTCAGAGAGTTATATCAAGATTTTTCTTCCCAATTTAAAAATATACCTGTGGGAAATATTTCATGTATCATACAGCATCTTTACAATAATTAATTAGGCTAATCTTATTTTTTTGTCCTTTTTAAAGCTGTTTGTGATATCACAAGTCTGGTTGATATGACTTACTTTGTGTAGACTGGGGAGACAATAATTTGGGCTTGGTGATTGGTGCTGGGGTCTTTGGTGATCTCTGACCTTGGCGGTTTTCCTGCAGAAGTTTCATTACCAAACTAGGTAATATCATCAGGGCACTGATGATGTTACCTAGTTTGGTAATGAAATGTCTATAAGAAAACCAAGCTCAGAGAGCACCAAGGACCCCACAAATTAACTCTTAGCTATAAATGCAGGTGGTCCTCAACTAGCAGCAGCTCAATTAGTGACCATTCAAAGTTTCAACAACACTGAAAATAGTGACATGACCATTTTTCATAGTTGCGATCATTGAAGCATCCCATGGTCATGTGATCAAAGTTCAGCCACTTGGCAACTGCTTCATATTTATGACGGTTGCAGTGTCCCAGGATCATATGATTGCCTTTTGCAACATTCTGAGAAGCAAAATCAATGGGGAAGCCAGATTCATTTAACCACCGTGTTACAAACTTAACAACTTTAGTGATTTGCTTAACAATTGTGGCAAGAAATGTTGTAAAATGGGGCAAAACTTGCTTAACAGATGTCTCATTTAGCAATAGGAAATTTGGTCTCAATTGTAGGTGTAAGTCAAGGACTACCAATATTCTCTTCTATCAGTACTGTTAGGCGGGGTTTTTATTTTGAAACAAACTTTATTCCTAGGCTAGAATTATATAAGGCACAATATACTGTAGTAGATATTATGTATACTACAACACCAATAATAACTTACTTGATTTAGGCATCACCTGATTCCAGAATCAAACAAAATTGAAATACAATATGAATAAGGAAAAAAAGATAAATAAAATCAAGTATGAATGTATAATATTTTGATGGTGTTTGTTGTTATATTGCACTACTCCAGAAATTGAGGACAATGATTATGATCTATATGATATAATCTGTATAATGAATGATATTGGCATGAATTAATATTCAATCCATGAAAATGAATGATCTACATGAGATGTTGGAAGCACACTAGAAGTGCTTCCAAAAAAGTCTGCATATTAATATGGTATTTTGTACCATTTAAAAACCAATAGATTCAGGGAACTTGTATCTTCACTGTAGTTATCACCATATACCATATCACCTCCTTGCCAAAGTTCCATATTCCAGAATCACTTCCTGTATTCGTATTGTGTCGCTTTTCTATCATAAATTGCATGACTTGGTGTTGGCCATGTTGCATGTTCTTTTGCTTTTTATTCAGTCTCCTTGGATCCATTTTCCCCATGCCTCGTGTAATCTATGCTATGGCATCGGATGGCTTGCTTTTCAAGTGTCTAGCTCAAATCAACCCCAAAACGAAGACTCCACTTGTTGCAACTTTATCATCAGGGGCTGTCGCAGGTGAGATCCTAAGTGAATGTATTGTAAGGCAATGGATGCCTTCAGCCACAGACAACCTTCAGAGTGATACATGGAAAGCTATCACTGTATTCTGTTACAATTCATGATCTAAATTGTGATTCTCTGAGTAAAAATTGTCGGTTGGAAAACCAGGATATAGGTGCATTTGACATAGAAAATGCACCCATTTCTATCTATGTCTATATGTTGGGTTAGCTTTGGCATGTACTGTTGTTACTGCAGCACTTGAACAATTACATTTTTTGTTCTAGTCTTCTGGGCTCTATGTTCCCTTTGCCTCGCATTCTGTTTGCCATGGCACGAGATGGTTTACTCTTTAGATTTCTTGCCAAAGTGAGCAAGAGGCAGTCTCCAGTTGCTGCCACAATGACAGCAGGGCTCATATCCGGTAAGGTTTGTATATTGAGGTTTCTTAACTGAGGCCTTTTCCCCCCATGCATGGCTCTGTGATATGATGGGCCTTGCTTGCTAACGATTCGTGCATGTAAATTGGGAACAGAGTGCTGACTAATCAGAAGGCGTATTTCATTTCGATTATGATTATGGTGGTGGTGGAAGAATGAGTTCCTTAGAATTCTTCTCCAAAGCTTTCCTTCAGTGTGAACAATCATATTGCCCGATACGTGTGCGAAATAAAGAGTACCGTAAGTTGGTTATCTTGATAGTTTACTGTTTTTTCAATGTTCCCATTGTGCATTTTGTACAATTTCCATATACACTTTTCTGCAACCAATCTCTGCATCTCCTCTTAAGCGATGCTCAGCAGCATATTTTGCCAAAGGAAAGTGGCATGAAAGCTGTGCCTGATCCCCTCTCCATCTGGCACAGTTGCAATTTCAGCATGTTTTATGTCTCTATTTTAAACAGTGTTAAGTTTTTACATGTTGAATTTTTCATAGAAATTGCCAGTTTAGATTATTTAGCCAGCTGAAAAAATGCTGATTATTTTTGCTCCCACAATATGTATGATGTGCTCATTAGTAACAAAAAAAAAAGATCAGGAAGTAATAACATAATAGAACTACAAAAAATATTTTCTTTATTTTACCGATTTGTGCATTCTTTAATTCCACTTGCAAATTGTTTTATATTTCTTCCCAATTTCCTTCTTTTGTCCCTTAGGGGTAATAGAGACTGTTTGAAGTGAGATTGATGGCTATAGTAGTATCATGTTTCTTTTAATCAACAGAACAACAATAAATTTTATGAAGAGAAATCACTCCTTGAAAATCTAGTTCTTGTTTATAAACAAGTACTGTACCTGCAGAAGACAATGTGACTAATTTTCTTTTCTCTTAACAGTCTTTCTACCATGTCTTTAGTAAAACAATCCAATACAATTTATTTGTCTTAACACTGCTTAAAAAGAGTTTTATGGATGCCTGGGAATTCAAAAATTATTTGCATGAGCTTTCTGCAAGAAACAGAAGATTAACCGTGACCATAGTTATCAGAATACTTCATATCTATCTGTACCCTATCAAAATAAATAGTTTGATCCAAAATATTACTTAATTTGCTCAGATGGATCATTCACAATAAATTGCCTGAAACATCTGCATGCTTTTTAAAATTAGTGTGACTTTCACAAAGTTGTTTGGGTTGTTTTTTGCATTGTCCGTTTTAAAACCCAAACATTGCAAATGATTTGAGAATAATTTTAACTTAACAAAAGCTTCCATGAATGAATTATTTATCGCAAGCAGATTATAAAAGATTGCTATAATGAACAAACTTTAATGGTCATATAGCAGTGATTTATCATATTCAAATTTTATATGATTATTTGTCAGAAACTACAAACAGTTTGCAAACTCTGTAAACAAATATTAAATGCTTAAACATATGATGCTAAGAAATATATATATGCTTTGCCTAATATGTAGATACTGAATGCAAATGCTGTTTTTCCCGTTTTTCTAGCTCTAATGGCTTTTCTCTTTGACCTAAAAGCCTTAGTAGACATGATGTCTATTGGTACACTTCTTGCATACTCATTGGTAGCTGCTTGTGTTCTCATACTTAGGTAAGTTCTGAAATTGAGTTTATAAGCAATTTGCAAAGTAGTTTTTCTGTAAAATATTTTTTGTGTAAAACAAAACAGTTTTGTTTCTGCCTCAATTATGGAAGACAGTATATTTAAATACTGATCTTGTGCATGAGATCATCGTAAGATTTCAGGCCATGTGTGGTTCCTTTATTTCTGCATATTTTAAAGTGTTTTAGTGAAGATTCAACCCTGGGGAAGATCTGCATATTTAAGGCAATGGTTGCATTATCTAATTAGTGTGTTGGCAATCTAATGACACTGAGGTGTCATGCTGACTCTCAAATCTGTAAGTGGCATCTCCTGGTAAAAAAATAAATTTCACAAATTGTCCCAAAGCTTTATGTTCTTATGTGAGATTTCATAAAACGATACCATTTCAAACCATCATATTGAAAAAATAAATTCTTTTAAATGTAATTTGGGATTGTCCAGAATATTGCACAATGGTCCTTACTCCTTGAAAATTAGGGTGATGCCTAATCAGTTAATACACTGTAACTAAATCAGTGTTGAGTAGCATGTATTCCAGAGCTAATTTTGTTTTTAGACTGATTTTACATTAGCAATCTGTGTCTGCACACACAGGTACCAACCCAATTTAAACTACGAGCAACCAAAATATTCAGCAGAAAAAGAGGCCCTTGCAGGCTCAGGTGGTGAATGTAAAAGCGAATCTCAAATTAGCATGATACCAACAAAGAGGTTTAATCTGCGAATGCTGACTAATCCATCAAGTTTACCAACTGAACAGTCTGCTACTGTGGTGAGCCTTCTGGTGGGTCTTTTGGGTAAGTCCAAACCTATTGGAATGCTTCTAACTTCTTTGAAATTTTAGCTATATGCAAAATGCAGTTAAAAGACCACATTCATTTATTTTGTAGTAAATTAGTCCTTCGATTCAAGTCAAATAAGTGAGGAGTTGTGTGTTCTGCATATAAATCTATGGTTCTCTTTTTTTTAAAGACATTAACCTTTACTTTTTGTACATATATTACAAAATGTTCAGATTTTTGAAATACTAAAATAGTCTGTCTTTTTTTCTGTTTTCTTGGATCATCTCCACTCAGCTGTCCTGGTTTGTGGATTAAGCATTCTGACAACCCATGGAATTCATTCAATTGCAAATTTGGAGCTTTGGAGTATTTTTCTTCTTGTGTCTTTTTTCATACTGTTCGGGGTGATTATGTTTATCATCTGGAGACAACCTCAAAATCAACAGAAAGTGACATTTATGGTAAAGGATGTGATTGTAGATATCAAGTTTTCAGTTATTAGTAAGGAGGAGGAAGAGTGTGGCTAGTTCTGCTATATTTGTTTGGGGAAAGCTGCATGAAATCACTTCTGCAATTTTGGTGTGAAAAATCAATACATAAATGTTAACAAATGTCATGACAATTTTATTTTTGGCAACCTTGGAAATTCCAGAAAAGTGCCAGAGGTGCATTTGAGCAACTAGAGATAAATCATCTTGGGCACAATCCTTCAGCAGATGGTCAAGCAACATGTTTCTAAGCACTTGGATAGGATGCTGCAATTAACAAAACCAGTGTTGATTTGTAGCAAAGAAAATCATGCCTGAGTAGCTTTCTCTCCTTCTCTGAAAATTAATTAATTTTAATTTATTGAACTTCTAGACCGCCCCCTCTCCCCGAAGGGACTCGGGGCGGTGTACAGGTACAAATTTAAAAACCATACACTCGATAATATACATAACTAAAATTGAATTAAATATCCCCTGTACAAATTTATAAGAATTAAAAACTTAAACCTTAAAACCAAACCATAAAATTTAAAAATACAAACTGAGGAGGGAAAGCTGGAATTAGGCCAGGCCGGCTAGATGAAACAGGTGGGTTTTGAGTTTCCGGCGGAAGGTCCGTAGTCGTTCTAATGTCAGGGGGAAGGTCATTCCAGAGGGTCGGGCCCATCACAGAGAAGGCCCTTCCCCTGGGCGTTGCCCGCTGGCACAGCCTAGTGGACGGCACCCGGAGGAGTCCCTCTCTGTGTGAGCGAATCGGCCGAAGGGATGTATGGGGCAGGATACGATCCCGCAAATAGCTAGGTCCTGTGCCATGGAGCGCTTTGAAGATGATAATCAACACCTTGAAACGCACCCCTTTCAATGTTACTAGCTTTGCAGATCGGGCTAATTTGCAATAATGTACTTTGACCTCAGCAAATCCTTTGACAGATTCTCCTTAATAAAATAGTAAGAATATGGGACTGAATAAATTTGGAGTTGGCTGAATGACCGTATCCAAAGAGGATTCATTCACTAATGGCGTCATGTCAGCTCAGAAGGACATCTCAACTGGAGCCCACAGAATTCTGTCCAGGATTCTGTGCTGTTCAACGTTTGAATCAAGGACTTAGATGAGGAAATGAGAGGTTAAAAGCTGGCACAAAGCTAATAATTGAGAGAAAGAAAGTCCAAAAAGATCTAGACAAGCTTAAGCTGTGGCCAGAAAGGGAATAGGATAAAATTTTACAGGGAGAAGGATAAAATCTGGCACTTAAACAGGAAGGTTGGTTTCAAGAAATAAAGGCAGAACACATACAGGGACTGTTTGGTTTATTGAAGTACATTAGTTGAAATCTAAGATTTTCCAAAATAGAGCTTCTAACTCAAAATACACATTATAGTATAAAATGTAAGTTGGTAATATTATGCACCATCTCAGATTGTTACTCTACCTAGACCAACTTTCTAAACATGTAAGCTGCTAACTAATGATTTTTGTACCAAGAGCCAAAGATAGTATGTTTTATGAACATTAAGCATTTCTGAAATCTCCATGTGAGCCTGAGTCCTGTAACATGTCTTTGATGCTACTGTGAAAGGTCTCCTGACATTCAGAAGTGATTTATGAATCCTGAAACATCCCAGTTCCTATGAAGGGCCTTGTTCACTAGCATGTGTTCCATCCATGGGTGTTTCTTTTGCTATTTCAAGTTAAATATTTAGGCCATTATTTCACTCTTCTACTTAGAGTGTAATTTAGATTGGGATCATATGGAAGTTCTGTGGAGAAGAGCATGGTTCATCTCTACTTGTTGTGTTATATTGACATAGGTATGCTTCGATGCCATAGATTTTGAAACTAGCATTTCATTAAGTTTTGCAAATATTAATATAAAGTGTTAAAGCGTTGGCTTTGGGTATTTGCAAATACTGTGAAATATTTATTCTTAGGTTCCGTTTTTGCCGTTCTTGCCATCTTTAAGTATTTTAGTGAATATATACTTGATGGTACAGCTGAGTGGAGAGACATGGATCAGGTTCAGCATCTGGATGGCATTCGGTAGGTATTACCTTGCCCTCTTTCTTGTAAAGTGGCTTCTGGGTGTTTCCATGTGTATGCCTATGCATAAATATTTGCCCAGATGTCTTGTTGGGAGAGGAAATTTTCTAGGACTGGTTTCAGCTGACACTGACAATCATTTGCAACAAGTTAAGGAAACCAGTCACGGCAGAAGATTTTTTTCTCCTTAGTCACCTCTTCCTTTTTTGATCTATTATGTGTGTGTGATAAATGCATGCTTGTTTTTCTTCTGCATGAATACAAAAAATTATCTGCGTACAGTTACCGAATTTTGTTAATAAAATTTGTTTTGTAACAGTTTTCTCTTAATATGTCATATAGTGAGACAGTAAGAGTTACAATCCAACAGTATATGGGGACTCAACTCTAAATATTAAAATAATATTTAGATGTTGTCTTGATGTATGTGGGAAAGAATCTGTATATCACACTTAGAGAAGGGTCAAAAAACATTGTAATCTTCAGTAGAGTTGTAGAAAGTTGACTGACATATGGCAAGTCTACAAAAATTATTGGTTGTTTTGTTTTGAAAGGACTCCTGATTTACTTTGCCTATGGCATCCGGCATAGTATGGAAAGGCGTCCCAAAGAGGAAGAGGAAGATGATGACAGCTGCTCAGAAAGAAGCGAAACCTTAGAAAAGAAGCATATGGGAGATACAAGTGAACTTGAACATGCAAGTGAAAGTGCTCAGTTTATTCCACATGAAAAGACAAGTGAATGTTAGCAGTCATTGATAAACCCGTTGTGTGCGCTTTTAGGCAGTGATGGCAGCAGAATAGAGTTGCTGGTGAAATGGTGAACTACTTGCTCCCCCCAAATTAACAGTAACCCACTTGTGCTTTATGGAAATATCTAGTAGAATACATGAGAGATGATCTAAATTAGTTCCTAGATATCTCTTCCATCAGAGATTTACCTCAGAGGGTTGCAATCTTTAAAAAACTGAGCAAGAAAGTGGAGCGAAATAAATTTTCCAAGGGGGCCAATCTGACTCATGTGTCACGTTAAATACGTTGGTGATTTCCTTAACCGTATCCTACAACTTTAACTGGCATGTACTATATAACTAATTCTTAAGGAGTATCTAAAGAAGAAGAGTTGAACATTGTGGTTTATAATGCTGGAGATGTATTCTTAACTGCTTTTAAAAATAGGGTAGCATTGCTAAATAATCACACAACTACTTGATTTCCATCACTCTCTGTATCTTTTACAAACCTTGTTTCTAACTCAGCCATCTTCTGTGGTATCTTCTTCTGTGTTGTTGCCCCACATTGCTCCTGTGAGTGAGAGGCTGAGGCTATCCTTAGCTGTACATTATATCAGAGGCAGCCTCAGATATATAAACCCAGTTATACTTTGTCGTGCAAAGTGAGGTCAGCAGTCTTGACAGGATGAGGCTGGCAAGAATAATAGAAAATACAATACAATACAATATTGCGCCGATTTAAGGATGAGTGGAGATGACCTCAATTCAACAGTGGGGAAAGGCCCCAGATTCATAGAAATTGCTGGTGGCGGGGGATCGACGGACGGACGGGCGGACGACGCAGTTATCTGATCTAACTTCTGCTTTGTTGTTATCCACAAGCAGTGTAAATCATGACAATTCTTTTAAAAAATATTTAAGAATATTTGAAATCGATATATTTGATAAGAAATCTAGTGTGAAATTCTGTTTATATCAGTTTTATTTCCAAAGTCTTCATCCTTGCCAATGAAAATGAAAAACATGGATGAATGATTAATTTAAACAAATGATGAAGCACTAGCCAAATGGCACTTCTATGAAACTGAAGTTTGCAAAATGCTGATGCATCTGTTGACTTCCTAAATATATGAATGTCCTGAGCACGTCAACTCTGCCAGAGACTGGGCTGCAGAACTGTGCACCCATATATTAATTTGGTAGATTATTCAATTAAATATTGGGGTGGGGGGGGGAACTCTGTTCAAAAACTGGCTGATTTGAGGATGGTGGTGAGTAGAATAAGTGTTGAACTTGCATGTTTTTCTGTCCTGCTCCAGTTACAAAGGATTTGGAATGTTTCATTTAGGTCATTGGCTGCTGTTTGCACATTTCATCCCATCCTTAGCAGGTGGTGATTAATTTTAACTAATTTAAAATGTCAACTTCAAACTATGGTTTATAAAATAATTTAAATAATCCACAGTTAATAGGAACAAAAGGGAAACATGATGTTAAATTAGATATGAAGAAATGTCCTCTCCCATCACTTCAGGAGTTAGGACCAGGCAGTGCAAGTTCTGGACCTACTTACCTCTTGTTCTCCTCACCATAAATTGTGGTTTCACCACAATGCCCAAACATAGCCATTAAATTCTTCTTCCTGTCTAGGAAGCAAGTCTCTTCAAATTCTTTTGTTATCATAGGCGATATAATATTTATTAAATTACTCATTATTTTTGTGATGTTCCCTCTGTTTATGAAATAGAGACACCATATGTATGTATATATTGCAGAGAGGAGAAGGAAATGAGAAACATAGCTCAAATGTTTTAGCAAAACTAAAGTGTGCTAGGTCTTTCTTAAACTTTGAGAGAATGTGCTGGTACCAATTGCTGGCTTTACCTTTTTGGTAAGATTGTGGGTTGATATTATAAAGGATGCTTATATGGTTAGTTTCCAGCATATATCATGTGTGATATGTCAAGGCACTGAATCTACTTTAAGAAGCATCATGTGTAAGTGACAGCAAGTCCCAAAGAATTTTTTTCTTGAGTCCAAGAAGATTTATTTCCATCTTTCTGTTTGACCACATAATGATTCTTTTTTAATTTTCAGGTTCATTTTCCTTAAACAACCAATAAAATGCTGACAAAGGTAATGAATAATTTAAAAACCCAAATCGAATTATATGTTGCTTTAATATACTGTACTTACATTTGCACTATTTTTTCCTACTTCAGCCTGCTTATTTTATGTATAACTTGTGAAACTAACATGTCATTGCAGGCTTTAGTATGAATAGCAGATGGGGGAGCACAATTATTATTTTTAAAAATGTAAGCATACAAAGTTCATTTAGCTTTCTATGCTCAAGTTTACATAAATGGATACAAAACATTTACAAAAAGACATGCAATGGGAAGGCCCCTTGAAGAAACAACTGTGCCGTCATCATTTGGTCATCTCAGATATACATGTGAATATTGAAATTCTATCTGTGCAAAAGAACTATACATACTTGTGTTATTACTTATAAAACAGGCAAACATACATGGGGTTTTTATTTAAATGGAATGTAGGGAAATAAAATAGAGAACTAGATTTTTTATTTTTTAGGAACTATCTCTGGAAAAACAAACAACCTTGTGACTGAAATTTTATGGAAATTCTAATCATGATTTAGAGTATACAGAATAGTTCTCCTCAACTAATTCCCAAACTGTTATAAAATTAGATGGATGATCTTTTAATTTGGGAAATGAAAGAATAACGAAGAAGTTCTTTTTAAATATACAGTAGCTTTTCAAAGTAGTTACCTAAAGTTATTTTAAGCTGTTTTAAAGATACCTTTTCATAACCAATGTCTTTAGCTTGTTTAATTTTAACAGAAATACGTCGTGGATTATTTATACAAGCTGTGAGACAGAACAAAATTTACAGAAATCTTCAAACAGAATGTTCAAAATTTACATATTTTGTACTGAGCCCAAAACTGATAATGAAAGTGCTTCTTCTTAGACAAAATCCTTCTAAATGAGAAAAGGAATATTTCTAATTAAATTTGAATATCTATATTTTAATATTTTTCTGCAAAAGGCCACATTGAAATTAAGCATAGTGCTTTAGAAGTAAAGAATTATTATCAAATTCTAGATAATTATTAGAATCTAGTTGATTCTAGATATTCATCATTACTTTTCATGTGCCATTGTTTTTTTATCTTGCGGATAAGTGCCTCTCTTCCAAGCAAATGGAAAATGTTAACCCAAATTGAAAAATGCTAGGGAATGCCAGGACACACCATTCCAAGGAGCCCTTTAAAAAACATAGGAAGGAAACAAAAAGACACACTCTATTCATTTGGTAATATTCAGATAAGCAGGGATTAACCCCAGACAATCAGACAGAAAACAATGCCCTAATCAAGTAACTACCAAGAAGAAAACTACACTCTCACCAAAAGTCTCAGGGAAAGCTACTTTATATATAGACAACAAACCCCACTTGCTCTAGTGATGTTGCCTATTTGTGTAATAAATATGTTTGCAAGCAAACGGCACAGCTCAGCAAGCACCCAGAAAATGGAAAATGTTAAACCTAAGACTGAAATATAACAATCTTAGATCAAAACAGTCATACAGTTCTTTTGCTTCTTTTGCTTTACCATTCACTCCATTGGTAAAAGCTGGGTCATTCCAAGACAGAAAGATCTTTAGGCCCATAGTTAAGTACATTTCTGAGTAATCCCTAAATGCACGTAGACTTAGTGTTACCTAGTAGTATTGCCAACAGACTTTGTTACACTGTCCTGAGAAAAAGCCCCATTAAAATTGAAGGTATTTACTCCTGAATCAACATACAGTCCAGTAAATAGCGTTCATGTACTTAGGGCTGAGCTAGTCAATGGTAATAGTGTCTCTGTTTTTAATAAATAAAAAATGTAATTGTATTTTTCCTGCAGTCACTCTTAAAATACATAAGTCTGGTTGGATGTGATCCCTTGCAGTTAGATGTGATTCCTTACAGTACTTATTTTGAGGTAACTGTACTTCAGTGATGGGTTCCAGATCCCGGTGCAACCGGTATGGTGTAACGGGGCCGGTCGTCCACCAAATGAACACATGCAGCACAGGTGCGCAGCGCACACATACGTACTTACCACCTGCGATGCTCTGCAACGCTCCAGCTGCTCAGCGGAGCTTCATGCAGGCGCCATACACTGCGTGCGCGTAAGCCCTGAACAGCTCAAATATAGGTAAGGAGCGTGGGCAGGCGGGCGGGCCCTCCGGAGCACTGTACCAGAACGATACCTGGTGCTCCCAGCAGGCACCGGTACACCCATACCAGGGCGTACCAGTCGTATCCCACCACTGCTGTACTTACTTATTTTGAAATATGTAGTAGCACTATAAGGGAGCCTACGTAAAATACATGCATAGACATAAAAATCTGAGTATGCTATAATTTTTCACAATGTTGTCCTATGTAATATAGCATCAAATGAAAAAGAATATATGGGTAGTCCTTGACTTACAACTAATTATTTAGTGACTGTTCAAAGTTACAACAGCATTGAAAAAGTGACTTATGACTGTTTTTCACATTTATGACTTGCAACATCTTCATATTCACATGATTAGAATTTGGACACTTGGCATCTGGGATAAATTTATAGTAGTCTCAGTGTCCTGGGGTTATGTGGTCACCTTTTGCGACCTGACAAAGTAAAATCAATGAGAAAGCCAACTTCATATAACTGCGTCCTAACTTAACAACTTCAGTGTCTTGACTTAACAATTGTGGCAAGAAAGATCATAAAATAAGTCAAAACTCACTTAACTGCCTTGTTTAACAATGGGAATTTTGGGCTCCATTGTAGTCATAAGTCAAGGACTACTTATATTGTATTTGCTGTATAGGCTTGTGTTGGCTGAATCCTTACCCAGTTACAAGCCATTTATTCAGAAGGCCCAAACATTTTTAGAAAGATCTGAATTATAGAACACCTTTTTGTATATTGTATATTAATTTTTAAATTTGTTCTCAAGAAACAGTATTGTATGTATGTACTCCTATCAGTGGTGGGATTCAAGAATCTTTACTACCAGTTCTGTGGGCGTGGCTTGGTGGGTGTGGCAGGGGAAGAATGCTGTAAAATCTCCATTCTCTCCCCACTCCAGGGGAAGGTTACTGCAAAATTCCCATTTCCTCCCAATCAGCTGGAACTCGGGAAGCAGAGAATAGATTTGGGGGGGGGGGGGCAGTCACCATGCTATTTTTCTCTGAACTACTCAAAATTCCCGCTCCAGAACTGGTCAGAACCTGCTGAATGCCACCTCTGACTCCTATGTAGGGGGTTTTCAGTGTAGACATTTTACCATAAAGCAAAAAGCATTCAAATGTATTTTGGAGAAAATTTTACTACAATGGACTTTGGGTAGGGTAACTTTCAGTGAATCAATGTTTCTGTAAATATGTATTTTTTTTTCTTTCTGTTCCTGTCAACCTCCCATAAAACTAAAACTTGAGTGGGAAATCTAGGAAACTAGAATAAATCTCATAACAGGTCACATGTCTAACATTTTATGCAAAATTAGCTGTATCACTGCCTATGTGTACATTAAGTAGATAGATGACTATATCGTTATTACTGTGTATGTTTGTTGTTTACTAAAGGGGAGAATCTTTTTGTAAAAGTCTGGCATGACATTATGTAACAACTAAAGGAAAAAATCCACTTTTATTACTGTATAATCACTTGCAACATGTGAAATAGTTTTTAAAAAAAGGTAAATCGGTGCTTTGGTTTTTTTCACTTTTAAAATGATAAGAAAATGTTCTTGTTGCTGCTTACTGTAAAATACTGCTTTGAAGAGGGTTGTGCATTTGTTCTCTATTTTTTAAAATAAAACTGAAAAAAATGTGCATAGATCACTTTGTTGTCCTTATTTGTGTTTTTTTTGGGGGGGGGAGTTACAAAGCAGCAACTGAGAGAAAAACATTATGTTCAAATAGTGTAAAAAAAGTTGTACAGTGTTCAATAAGTTCATGATTATCATTTTAAAAGTTTGCCGCCCGGCAAATAAACGAGACTTATGGAAGCACACAGTTTCAAAGCTACTATTCTGTTACATTTATACTTCCATAATTAAAGGATTCCTGCAGTGCCATGCATCCGTCCATCTTGGTTCCTATCTGAATTTAATACAATAGTAGAGTTGGAAGGGACCTTGGAGGTCTTCTAGTCCAACCCCCTGCCTAGGCAGGAAACTCTATACCGTTTCAGACAAATAGCTATCCAACGTCTTGTTAAAGACTTCCAGTGTTGGGGCATTCACAACTTCTGGAGGCAAGCTGTTCCACTGATTAATTGTTCTGTCAGGAAATTTCTCCTCAGTTCTAAGTTGCTTCTCTCCTTGAATAGTTTCCACCCATTGCTTCTTGTTCTGCCCTCAGGTGCCTTGGAGAAGAGTTTGACTCCCTCTTCTTTGTGGCAACCCCTGAGATATTGGAACAATGCTATCATGTCTGCCCTAGTCCTAGTCCAATAAAATTGATATCAATTTTTTGATATCAATTTTATTGCTTTTAAAATAAATAGTGAAAGGGGAAAAAAACACAAAGATCCACATACTGCCAAAAACATCTATGTGCTTCAAATTAAGTTTTAAAAAAATGTGATAAAAATCTATGTGGTTTATCGTTATAAAACCATTCTAGATATATTTATCTAACGCAATTTCTTACACCAATTCAATGTTGTGAGCAATTGGAAGGGTTGAAGCGCCGTCTCAGCTTTCCCGGGTCATTTCTCTGGCTGCCGCCCTGCTTTTTCCTCGGTGCTCGCCACCCCCGTGAAATTGGGGGCGCCCCTAGGATTCTTGCTGGGTCGGAGAGAGGCTCAGCCTGTCCTGGGAGGCCTGCCCAAGAGTCAGGGGAGGGGGGAAGGCTTGGGGGGCGGGAAAGGAAGGAGCTGCTCCCCCTCTCGGCTGTAGCCCAGTCCCGGATCAGGCGGGGGCTCCGACTGCATCCCTCGTGGCAGGCAGCGAAGAGGCTCCCTCCTCCCCTCCTGCCATGAAGCCTTGGCTCTTGCTCAGCCTTCTGCTCCTGCAGCAAACGCTCCAGAGTGGTAAGTCTCGTGGGGCCCCACTCGCTCTCCTCCTCCGATCTGCAGCCTCGGCTCTTCCTTTCCTACGGGAGGCATTGCCTTAAATGCATGTGTATATCGCCTCCTTCTTTCCCCGCGTTTCAGAATTGACGGGGGTGGGAGGGGGGAGACGGCGATTTCTACCGTGCTAAGAGAGCAAAGGGCGCCCCGGGCTCTCTTGGCCACAGACCCCCCCCTTCCCCCGAGGGGACCCCAGATCCTTTCGGAATTGCACGGGAGCGCCTCTAAGTAATGGAGCCGGACGACTGCAACCTCCGCCCCATTAAAGAATTTAAGGACTTGGAAACTTTTCATTGATGTAGTTGAAAACAGAACTGTGCAAGTAATACCGTGCTTCTCGCTTTAAAACTCTGAATGGCTGCGTTCTGTATCGTTTTAAAGTCCCTCAATACAGCTGGAAAAACGTGCAGCTTACAAATCCACTCCAGCAAGAGAGCCCCTCTCTTCAGGTGACAACAAAAAGGGAAAAGGTGATAGGGAAGGAAGAGGAATTCAAGGAAAAGAAGCATGATATTCGAGGCATGGAAAACAGGGTTCTTAAGGGTTAGGCAGCAGATCTCAGAAAATCTGACATCATCTGGGATTTTGGGAATTGATAGGTAGTGCCTAACAAAATAAAAGTATTCTAATTATTCAGGTTTTATATGCACAAGTTCTAATTATATAGAATTCTAAACTAAACTTCTATATAATCTCAGTGGAGTATTTTTTTGCTATAATTTCACATTCAAAGGGAGAAAACACTTTTATGTTGTTACTTCTCCTGTTTATCCCTAAGGGGTAATTGTTCATATGTGTAAGTTTAATTGAAATCAATGCAACATTAAAAACAGCCTGTCTCTGAATGTCCTAGCTGATGTGGCAGACTTAATTGTGGTTAACAATAAGCTGCTTGCAGTTTAGGCCCATATAAAAACACAAATTTGAAATCAGATTTTTTTTTCTTCCATTCAGTGTACCCATAAGAAAATACAAGAACAGATACATTCCTATATGTTTCTTAGATCACATGAGGTGTTAATACCACTTTATACTGCCTTGATAAGGCCACACGTGGAATACTGCATTCAGTTTTGATTACCACAATGTAAAAAAGATGTGGAGACTCAAGAAAGAGTGCAGAGAAGAGCAACAAAGATGATTAGGGGACTGGAGGCTAAAACATATGAAGAACGGTTGCAGGAACTGGGTAGTTTAATAGAAAGAAGCACTAGGGGAGACATGATAGCAGAGTTCCAATATCTCAGGGGTTGCCACAAAGAAGAGGGAGTCAAGCTATTCTCCAAAGCACCTGAGGGTGGGACAAGAAGCAATGGGAGGAACCTAATCAAGAAGAGAAGCAACTTAGAACTGAGGAGAAATTTCCTGACAGTTAGAACAATTAATCAGTAGAACAACTTGTTTCCAGAAGTTGTGAATGCTGCAACACTGGAAGGTTTTAAGAAGAGATTAGATAACCATTTGCCTGAAGTGGTGTAGGATTTCCAGCCTAAGCAGGGGGTTGGACTAGAAGACCTCCAAGGTCCCTTCCAACTCTGTTATTCTATTCTATTACTAATGTACTGTGTTATCTTTTCTCATCCTGCGCTCTCTTTGTAATAGCTGTCGGTCAAATGGCAAAGAGCAAACGTCCGAAGGAACCTGGAGAGAACCGGATTAAGCCGAGCAACAAAAAAGTCAAAACCAGAACTCCCAAATTAAAAGAAAGAAACTCCACAGAGCCTTCCCCAAAAGCCAGCTCCATAATGACACGAGTGATGGAGAAAGGCCACTTCCAGAAACCCACGGCTACATTAAACCTTTCAACAGGTCAAAGTATAGCGCTTCGGTGCAAAGGGAATAGAATTGAATGGAGCTACCCTCCTTATCTTGACACCTTTCAAGACACCAGGCTTAGGTAAGGCTTGCCAGGTAAAAGAGGATGAAATGGCCCTGAGGCTTCATTGCAATTCTTTCTGAACAAAGCAGACAAATGTGGATGGTCTTGGTCAGGCAAAACACATGAGGCAGATAGAAAATCTGCTTGGTTTAGGAGAGAGCATCTCCCACATAGAATTAGATACAACCCTCTTCCAGGGGCCATGATAACCAGGGATTGGGGGATTATAATCCAATACAACTGGAAGACATCTGGGTGGGAAAGGATCCCAAAGCCTTTCACCTAAAGCAGGGGTGTCCAAACTTGGCAACTTTAAGACTTGTGGACTTCAACTCCTAGAATTCCCCAGCCAGCAGCAGCTGGCTGGGGAATTCTGGGAGTTGAAGTCCACAAGTCTTAAAGTTGCCAAGTTTGGACACCCCTGACCTAAAGCAATGAGAGGTCCTTGGTTTTCTCTGAGCTTGGTTGTTTTCTTGCAGACATTTCATTGCCCAAATTAGGCAATGACTAGTGACTAGCACTGATGATGTTATCTAGTTTGGGTAATGAAACATCTGCAAAAAAACAACCAAGCTCAAGAGAAAACCAAGAACCCCTCATGTCAACCGTGAGCTACAAATATTCTCCTTTATTAGTACCTAAAGAAGGGGTGAAATTCAGCAGGTTCTGACAGGTTCTGGAGAACCGGTAGCGGATATTTTGAGTAGTTCGGAAAACCAACAAATACCACCTCTGCCTGACCCCAGAGTGGGGTGGGAATTGAGATTTTGCAGTATCCTTCACCTAACACATCCACCAAGCCATGCCACGCCCACTCAGCCACACCCAGAGAACCAGTAGTAAAAATTTTTGAATTTTACCACTGATTTAAAGCAACATTTGGGCTGAATGGTGAACAATTGCACCATTCTTTTGGCTTCCTCTTGTTTCTAGCAATCTCAGACAAAGTTAGAAATTTACTATTTCTTTCCTAGTGGGCATGACTGCACCATAAGTCTTGAGGTGCATCACAAACTTCAATATTACAGAGCAGCCATGAGCCACCCCAAACCCCCTTATATTCTAGTACAGCAGGGGTGTCCAAACTTGGGAACTTTAAGATTTGTGGACTTCAACTCCCAGAATTCCCCAGCCAGCTAGAGAATTCTGGGAGTTGAAGTCCACAAGTCTTAAAGTTCCCAATTTGGACACTCCTGTAGTACAGGAAAACATAATTTCTCAGTCCAGTGGCAATACCAGGTACTGTTTAGCAGTTTGAAGGCTCAATCCCATTGAGGGAGAAGGATGTTTTCAGGAATCAAATGTGCTCTTATCTCTGGAGATTCTCAATCATGTAGGTCTTGGTTGTCCCAAAGGTGCTTTTCCAAAAGGCGGTTCTTAGCCAAGAAGTTTCTCCAGTTCTAAATGACCAGGAGCGTTCCATACCCTATTACTCTCTGATTCAGGTGATTCTGAGGACACAGATAAGTTGTCAACCCTCAAGAGTGTTAACAACCAGATGACTGCAAACACTATAAATTCCCCACCAATCAGAACTGAAGAAGTTTCCTGGATGAGAAGCAAAATGTTTTCAATGAAAAAAATCCAAGAAAACCCAGTTGCCTTTTGGAAAAAAAACACAAGTTAAGGCACCCATCTTGCCCGAGGGTCTGACCAGCCCTCCAAATGGAAAGAGTGGTATCAGGTTTTGGCCCCACCCAGTCTGAATGGATACTCCCAGACACCAGTTGGCCAAGAAACATCCTTTTTCAACTCTTATTTGTTGAAAATTCCTATCTTAAGATATGAAGCCAGCTGTTCTTATGAAGCCAGCTGTTCTTATTTCAACTGGAAATGTTCTTTTCATGAGTGTTTTGTAAAGAAGGTCAGTGCTAAGATAGGGTTTTACTTTTTAAGGAATGAGCTATCACTCTGGGGAAAATTAAATTTAGGCTTTAACTGTAGAATTCATGACCAACCTTACTGGATGAATTTCTTTTTCTTGATTTGGCATTGCTCCTGCACCACACTAATGGCAAGGAACTATTGCCACCAATGGTAAGGAACTATTTAATGCAAATCACAGAATTGTAATTGAAGAATTAAATATGTCCAGACATTTGAAATTGATGATAACAGCCCCCATGTTAGCAGAAACATACAATTTTAAAATCTCTTCTAAATATGAACAGAAAGAGGACCAGTTTGTGTTGGGGACAAGCACAACAGGAAAAGGACATTTCTATACCCCTATTTCTCAATGGGTGAGAATATATTTCTTACCCTGCTGAACAGTTTTGTAGAATAGTGCCAGGCTTCAGCTGACAGTTGCACTGGAGGCACCTTTAAAAGTTCCAAGAACCAAAAATTTGTAACAACTAATATTTGTTGAAGAAAGTTAGTAAGCCATGATGAGAAATGATAGAAGTGCCATGATTCAAGAATAATCTCCCCCCCCCCCTTTTATTCCTCCATCCCTATCTCTCCTTCCCTCCCTCCCTACCTCTATCTCTCTTAATCACCATTATCCTATTTTGGGGGCAGGCTGGCCTATTTCTATCTTCTCTCTCTCTATTTTAGCAACTATTAGGCAGGACATGTTTTAAATCCTCTTACTAGACTTTGTATAACAGGTGTGAAAGTTCAGAGCAAAAAAGAGTAATGTTCTTTTCAAGCTGCTTCAGACATAGGTCCTGGTGAATAGGTGTAAAACTGACTCCTATAGGAATGAAATTTTCTGAGCAACTCAAGAATATTCTGTTGTGTCTTTGAAACCTGCAGATATTCTAAGGTGATTGAGTGGTTTTTCCTTCAGTAGTAAGTATACTCAGTGACCAGCAAGACAATAAGGGAAATAAAATACAATAAAAGTACAAATATAATACAAATAAAAATGAGATAAAATAAAAATAAAAGCCCAAAATGAAATAGAGAGAAAAAACTAGGGAGTAAAAATATCAACAGTGTCAGCGTAAAACCAGTATTTTCCTTATGATTGAAATAGCAGCTAATAAAAACTTAATATTCTATTTCTAGCATTTACCTCAAAGGGAAATTAACTCTATTAATGAGAGGTATTAAAAGGGCAGAAGTTATAGTATCATAGAAGAGACAGTTTAAAAATGTGGGTAAGGATTTCAGGCAAGAATGGATTCTCTAAAGAGGATCTTGTGAACCTCCATTATTCCTATGGAAAACATAATCTCTGAAACAGCATTCTAGAAAAAATGGACTGTCCCATACTGACCACGTCAGGTTGCTTTCACCTCATACAATCATGTTCTAGGAAATGGCAAACCCACTCTCCAAACATCCAGCTTAACATGGTCTGGAGGAAGAACGGAGGTGAAGTTTTTTTTTTCTTTTTGGTTCTGTTTGTTCTTGGCATAATACATTTTCCATATTCCATGCCTAATTATTTAATGCAATAATATGGTCTGAGACAGTAAACAATATTTATGTTACTAATGAAAGCAGATGAAAACCTTTGAAGAACAACTACAAACATCATATATGTTTAAAATTAATATTTTTAGAAAATAGGGACAGCAATAGATTTATTTCTTTATTTAATTTATATCCTGCCTTTATTATTTTAACAAATAGCTGAAAGTGGCAAACATATACAACACACCTTCCGCCTCCTATTTATCACAAGAACAACCATGTCAGGTGAATTGGGCTGAGAGCAGGTGTAGGATTCAGCCGGTTCGGACTGGTTCAGGCAAACCAGATGCTAATTTTACATCTGGTTCACCGAACTAATATTTGAAAGGACTGTCTGGCCCTGCCCACCCTGCTCTGCCTCTCCCAGAAGTCTCCAGAAGGCCCTTTTTGGATGCCAGGTAAGAGCAGGGCTCGTGTGAATGCTCTGGGAGGGTGAAAAACAGGCCTCCCAGAAGTCCAGAAACTGTTTCTGGCCTCTGAAGGACCTCTGGGGCCCGGGGGAGACTGTTTTCGACCTTCTGGAGGCTCGAAGAAAGACTTCGGAGCCTGGGGAGGGTGAAAACACCCCCACACACCATGGTTCAGGAGGCCAAGTAGGCCATGCCCACCATGGGCACGCCCACCTAGCAACTGGGCAGAGAACCAGTTGCTTAAATTTTTCGATCCCATCCCTGGCTGAGAGAGAGGGACTAGCCCAAGGTAGCCTATCTGGCTTGAATGGGTTTTGCATACTACAACTCACAGGGTCTCACTTTATAGCCTCTTGCCTTAAACCATTAAACCAAACGGGGTCTCTTTGTAAAACTCTTTGCAGCATCTCTTTGTAAAGCTTTTGTATATTTGTTTATTTAATATACATGGCTGCTCATTTTACAAATACAGCTCTGGAAGGCAGACAATACATTAAAATAATAATAAACGATATTAGCAGAATTAAAAATACAGCCATGGTCACAGGGGATGACTCCAACAAAACCATGGACAGAAATTTTTCAGTAGAGCATTCTTATAGTATTATTCCTCATCTTCTCCTTTTCTTTGAAGCTAAATTAGCCGGAAAGCAGATCTAAAGTAAATTAAATTACTGTCTTGCTTCAGATCTAAAGTAAATTAAATTACTGTCTTGCTTCAATATATGTGCTTCAGTCAAGGGAGTTATTGTTATTTCATAAAAACATAAATATGAGCCAGAACATGTAGATCTTTTCCAAAGTGTTGTACTAATGGTATGTAGACCTTCATCATATCAAAACCAAAGAAATCATTGTCCCAAAGGTGCTTTTCAAGAGACAACTGGACTTTCTTGTTTTTCTTTAAAGATGTTTCGCTTCTCATCCAAGAGGTTTCTTCAGCTGATGACCTGAAGAAGCTTCTTGGATGACAAGCAAAACATCTTCAGAGAAAACCAAAGTTCAGTTGCCTCTTGAAAAAGCACCTTTGGGACAACCATGACCTGGAGGACTGAGAATCTCCATAATCAAAGAAATCATTAATATTTCTGAATGGATCTCCAGAGGGATCTATGGTTTATTTTGCTGTTAACTGAGCTATAGCATAATGGATCACTAGATGGCAGATTTCACCTATAATACTAATCAAGTCTGCCTTCAACTGGAGGGAATGAACCTAAAACAACTTTGCCTATTTGATGCCTACTTGGTGGTGGAGCTGCCAGAAATTCCAGCAAAGGACCATATGGTTTAGTGATTCTCAAAGTGACCATTATTCTAGGAGGGATTTAAATGCTAAGGGCACAAATCCAGTGAATATTAGCCAAGATTACCAGCAATTGAAAGAGATGGGAATTACATTTTTCTGTCTTGTGTGTAAGTCCTATTGATTTAACAGGAATTCAATTTTAATTAATTTTCTTCTGGAATGTGCCTACTGACATTGCTCTAGGCAATAGAATAGAATTTTTTATTGGTCTTTGCTGCATATACTCTCAGTATACATAAAGAAAAATAAAATACATTCATCAAGAATCATAAGATACAACACTTAGTGATAATCATAGATTACTAATAAACAATCAAAACATACTAGGAAACAAATAAAAAAATATAAATTGTAAAGATACAAGCAACATGGTTATAGCCATAAGTGGGAAGAGGTAGGTACTAGGAAGGATGAGAAGAAGAATAGTAATACAGTCTTATTAGATAATTTGACAGTGTTGTGGGAATTAGTTGTTTAGCAGAGTGATGGCATTCGGGAAAAAACTGCCCTTGTGTCTTGTTGTTCTGGTGTGCAGAGCCCTATAGCGTCATTTTGAGGGTAGAAGTTGAAACAATTTATGTCCATGATGTGAGGAGTCTGTAGATATTTTCACAACCCTCTTTTGACTTGTGCAATAAACAGGTCGTCGGTGGAAGGCAGGTTGGTAGCAACTGTTTTTTCTGCCGTTCTAATTATCTGTTGAAGTCTGTGTCTGTCTTGTTTGGTTACAGAGCCAAACCAGACAGTTATAGAGGTGCAGATGACAGACTCAATCATTCCTATATAGAACTGAATCAGCAGCTCTTTGGGCAGTTTGATCTTTCTGAATTGGCGCGGAAAGAACATTCTTTGTTGTGCTTTTTTGATAATGTTTTTGATGTTAGGTGTGCATTATAAGCCTTAAGATATGATAGAAACTAGAAACTTGAAGGACTCTACTGTTGATGTTGTGTTGTCTAGTATTGTAAGATGTGGTGGCATAGGAGGGTTTCTCCTAAAATGTACCACCATTTCTGTGGTTTTGAGTGTATTTAGTTCAAGATTGTTCTGGTTGCACTACAAGGCTAGTTGTTAAATCTCCTATTTGTATGCAGATTCGTTGTTGTCTCGAATGAGACAAATCACTGTTGTATCATCTGCAAACTTCAGTACTTTAACAGAGGGATTTTTTGAAATTGGTGTATAGAGAGAAGAGAAGTGGAGAGAGCAAACAGCCCTGGAGGGCTCCTATGCTAATTGTACAGGTATCTGATGTGATTTTGCCTAGCTCTACCTGCTGCTTCCTGTCTGTTAGGAAGCAATACTTGCAATGTTACAATGCTATACCTTTACCGGTTCCTGAATTTTTTTTGTCTTAGTAGACATTGATTTTGCATTTATCCAAAGGGCTGATTGTATCAGTTGCATATACTAGACAAAGAGTTGCAACAAATGGTGCAACAAAACTGAATTTCTTGCATTTGTCATTTTTACAAAAGGGCTCTGAAAATAAATGTTGAAGTACAATTCTCATTTGTACTTTGCTAAAATGTTGCTGATGGAAACTTAAATTCATCCATATCTGGACAGGCATGTATAAAAGCATTTCAAATGAATGTTGGTTTCAACTGTCTATGATAACGTACTTTGTAACTATCTGTCTTTTTAAATACATAGTTTGTAAAAGAATAACTGGAGTCGATGTACGTGCTGAAAAATTAGATTTTTTAAACCAAGAAATTAATAATGTTTGCAATTTGACGTATATGCAGGTTCAGACATTGTAGTAACTCATTAATGCTGATCTTGTATCATCTAAGGTCATTCTAGCCATATTTAAAAGATTCTGCTAATACATGTAATCAAAATTCCCCAGGCACAATTGAATCTCTATAATGTAGTTATTGTCTACTGACTATCAGTCATGTGTCCTGCAAATATGGATCCATTAACTTCTATTACATTATTTATTCCTTAGCTCGTTCCACAGTTTTATATCTGTCCTTTTGCCATCTTTGCAGAAGATGCATCTTTCCAGTTTTCCAGAAGTTGTAAATAGGCACTTTGAAAAATATCCTTTTTACTGTCTTTGCTTGACATCATCTACCCTTTCTAGATTGAATGTACGAATGCTAAATTGTCTGATAGCTTCTGCCAATTCAGTCATTCAGATAGTTATATGCTATTTTTCTTCAATACTATATAAAATCAATGATAGCTATTTTGGTCTATCTGTAGCACTACAGTGGGAATGTGGGAATATATCATTCCTGTTTATACTGAAAGTCTGGTACCTCAAGAAAAGTGAAAATACTAACAACGTCAAATGGTTTTCCTACCAATTTTTGTTCCACTTTTTAACTCATTTATAGAAGTGGATTAAATTTATAGAAGGAAAATCAAAATAATCAAACAAGGCAAGAAAGGAATCTAAGATCTGCGCCAGAAGCTGAAGTAGTCATTTGTCTCTGTTTTTGCTAGCATCAAGCAACATGAAAGGTACAGTCAGCTGATCCTGGAAAATGCCACTGCAGCAGACACCGGTGAATATAGTTGCTGGCTCCTGCTATGCAAAGGCTACAATTGTAAGAAGGATGCGTCAAAAAGAGGTTCAACGTACATATTTTTTGCAGGTAATAAACTGGGTAACAATTACCAAAGAAACCAGGATTATTTCTGTTTTTCCCTCTCAAATATCCATCTGTCCACTTCTAGAGGTCTGGTCTATCATCAGGTTGTCACAGTTGAAACTACACCTTTCTTTTTCTTAGATACACTCACTTAGCATATTGCATGAATAGAAATGATGAAAACGTGCCTCTGGATTTACCAGTTTACGATATACAACATATGCTTTCTGATTTCCAACAATAACAGCACAAAAATGTTCCTTTCCTCTCTTGACCAAATTATACTGCTGGGGGGAAAAAAGATTGAGTCAGCAGGAGTGGGGGTTTGGACAGAAAGATTCTAAATTTCATTTTTCATGCTTAAAACAAATTTCTAGTCTCATTTTTTGTTACTGCTTTGGGATTTGTACTAGGCCAGTGATGGCAAACCTTTTAGGCACTCCCAAACTGGAAGGTGCACACATGCCAGAGTGCCAGAAACCTGCTGATCAGCTGACCAGCGCACATGCACGCCTCAGAAACCCGACAACCAGCTGGTGGGGGCGCATGCACATGTTGGAAACCAGACAACCAGCTGGCTGAGCTAGGGCGATGGCACGCGTGCCCACAGAGAGGGCTCTGCATGCCACCTCTGGTATGTGTGCCATAGGTCCCCATCATGGTATTAGCTTATGGACCTTAGCCATCTGGTAAAACACAAAGCAAAACAAAGCCGATCCTGGGAATCTAAAGTCTGCTCACATTGTTTTAGAGGGAGGGAGAGAGGGAAGGGAGAGGGAGAGAGAGAGAGAGAGAGAGAAAAGAAGAAGAAGAAGAAAAGAAGAAGAAGAGGAAGAAGAAGAAGAAGAAGAAGAAGAAGAAGAAGAAGAAGAAGAAGAAGAAGAAGAAGAAGAAGAAGAAGAAGAAGAAGAAGAAGAAGAAGAAGAAGAAGAAGAAGAAGAAGAAGAAGAAGAAGAAGAAGAAGAAGAAGAAGAAGAAGAAGAACAACAACAACAACAACAACAACAACAACAACCTTGTCTACCTAATTAAACAACCATTTGAATAGTCCATGCCAGGCATGAGCTGGTCCAACCACATATCTTTCAACATTTCCTCAAAAAGATTTGGCCAACTTCAGTCACTTAACCTTTTCTTTGTTATAATACTGGAAGAACCTCTAGACCAGTGGTTCTCAACCTGTGGGTCGGGACCCCTTTGGGGGTCGAACGACCCTTTCACAGGGGTCACCTAAGACCATCGGAAAATACATATTTTTGATGGTCTTAGGAACCGAGACACCAATTTTATGGTTGGGGGTCACCACAACATGAGGAACTGTATTAAAGGGTCGCGGCATTGGGAAGGTTGAGAACCACTGCTCTAGGAAGTAATATAATCCAATCTTAAATTTCATTCAATTCCTTAAATATTTAGCAGATACATTAACCAGAACGAGCAGCAAATGTTCATCAAATATTCATTGTTTGTTTTTTCAAACCAGACCTGCTTTCACTTGATACATTACAGGAGGTTTTTGAAATGAGGCGGTTTTAAAAACCTCTGATGGGGAAGCTGCAGTTCTGAGGAAACCATGTGGAATAAAGGACTCACATTGGGGTTGTAACTATGGCTTGCAAGGCATCACTAAAGCCTATTTCTTTCATCACTATTGCATTGCCTTTCTTCTAGATCAATAAACTTGAAGAACTGGTGTCCCATAGGTTAAAAAACTTATTGTAGGTTAACAATGCATGCACACACACAAAATGACACACACACACAAACACACACACAAACCTTCTCACTTCTCTAAAATTACAAAACAGGATTAATCAAGGACCAGACAGGACATAATAACTGGCAGACTGTTGCAAGCAAGTCAAGCCTGAAAGTTGCCTTTGAATGTGAAAGTAGTAGACATTTATGTCCCTGAGATATAATAGGCATTTTGCCCATGGTTGGTCACTAAATTAGAAATGCTACTGTTTAGGATATCTGAAAATTTTGCTGTATCCTCAGATTTAATGTTGATTTCATTAAGATTTAATCCTCAAATGTAATGTTTAACACTGCCCAGAGTCTATGGACTCTTGTCGGTATTAAACATTAAAATGACTAAGAACAATCTTAAAAACTAGAAAAGATTATGTGCATCCAGAGAAAAGAATTCCAATTGACACAGAAAATATTTAAAGGACTCACCACCTAGCTTACCGTAAGATCTGAGGATACAGCGAAATTTTCAAAGATACCCAAAACAGTAGCATTTCTAATTTAGCAACCAACCATGGGCAAAATGCCTAGCTAGTATATCTCAGGGATATATTTATATAGATTATATAGACTGGGCAGTATTAAACATTAAAATTACTAAGAACAATCTTAAAACTGGAAAAGATGATGTGCATCCAGAGAAAAACAATTCCAATAGTCATAGAAAATCTGTTTGTTAAATTTTCATCCACTACTATTGACTTGCTCTCAGTGCTTTGGAGAATAGGTTGACCCTTTCCTCTCTATGATAGCCCCTGAAATATTGGAAGACTGCTATCATTTTACCCCAGCCCTCCTCTTTGTTAACTATTCCCAGTTCCTGCAACCATTCATTGTACAGTTTCACCTCCAGCCCCCTAATCATCTTTGATGCTCTTCTCTGCACTTTTTCTAGAGTCTCAACATCTTTTTTATACTGTGGTGACCAAATATGGATGCAGTTTTCCAAGTGCAGATTACTTATGCAGTATAAATTAAGGAGAAATGTCCTGTTACTGTTTCACATAATCTTGATATAATCCTTCTGTTGATGTAGCCTAGGACCGCATTTGCCTTTTTTGCAGCTCTGGCACACCACTGGGTCACATTTAAGCGGTTGTCCAGTGATTGTTCTAGAACCCTCTTACAGTTACTGCTGTTGAACCAGTTAGTACCTGTTTCTATACCTGTGCATTTGATTTTTCTTGCCTAAGTGTGATGAATATGTTAGTCTGACTCTTGGCGATTCTATGGGCCAGGTCTTTCCACATCTTCTGATCTTGCACTATTCTTTGAGTTGTACTATGCTCTGATTGGTGTCAGGTCTGATAGTGTCCAGCCACCATGTTCTTTGACAACCAGGTTTTCTTTTACTGCTAATCCTTCCAAACATTTCTCCAGTGAATTCCAAAATAAGTGAGACACAGTTTCGTGATTTTGCTTTTTAGCGATATGTCTGGTGTTATGCGCTCCAGTACTTGTTTGTGAGTCACATTTGCTGTCCAAGAAATAGGAGAAGGAGTATGCAGGAGCCTACTCCAGCACATCTCAGATGAGTCCATTTTCTTCCTGTCCAACTTTCACAGCCATAGGTAGCTTTTGAGAACATAATACAATGAACTAACCTACATTTGGTTGCCAAGCTGACGTTCTTGCTTTTCCTTATTTGGTTCATGTTCATCATTGTTGTACAACCCAGTGAAATCCAACATTTTATTTCTGTGGTGCATTGACTGGTTTGAGCTATCTGCAATCCTAAGAAAGTGAATTTTTCCCCATATTCTATCTCTTCACCACTAGACAGTTACTGGTTCACAGCCTGGGGGTTGGGGACCTCTGTTTTAAAGTGTTGGCTAACCCTCCCAGTTTGGTGTTATCTTCAAATTTGTTAAGTTCCCTTTCTGTCCTCTCATCTAAAATGTTTATGAAGATGTTGAAGAATACTGGGCCTAAGATAGCATCTTCAGGTATCCATTGCATGCTTCCCTACATGTAAATGTAGTTCCATCGAAGACTAGACATTGAATGCAGTTGGTCAGCCAGCTAGTCACAAGTCTGTCCACATTTTACTGTCTTACCAAGAAGCAAGCTGTGGACTAGTTTGTCAAATGCCTTACTGAAGTCCAGGTATGCTATGTCCACAACATTTTGTGGGTCCACTATTTTAGTCACTTTGTCAAAGAATACGGTGTTTGCCTGGCATGATCTATTTCTGACAAATCCACATTGGCTTCTAGTAACAGTTTTGCTTGTTTCTAGGTTTTTGCAGATCCATTGCTTGATTATCTTTTCCAGGATCTTTTAAGGTATTGATGTCAAGCTGATTGGTCTGTAGTTTCTTGGCTCCATTTAGCCCCCACCCCACCCCAATTGTTGAAGACTAGAAATGCATCACCTGTTCCCTTTTAAAGAAATATACCATTAAATATTACTAGATATTTATTGTTAATAAAATTCAGAATTGTATGTAATTACTTTCTTATGCAGAAATTTGAGCTGACCTGCCGTTCATCCATCCGTATATCTTCTTTCTTTCATATCTCTCCCTCCCTCCCCACCCTCTTTCTCATCTATCTACCTATCATCCATTCACCTATCCTTCTATATACCAACCAACCCTCCCCCCCCTACAATAATACATTGGATTGCTTCTTTATACAGATAAAGAAGAGTTCTTTGTTCCTGCTCCCAGCTATTTTGAAGTGGTCTACCTCAGCCCAGATAAACCTGCTGTGATCCCTTGCCGAATCACCAACCCATCAGCAAAAGTAACTCTGCACCAAGAGTTTCCAGCAGAAGAGATCAAAGTGGATGGAACCAACATTATATATGACGCCAAGAAAGGGTTTATCTACCAACATCCAACCTCTGATCAGAAAGGAGTGGTTTATTGCAAAGCTGAATCACAGGGGACACCTCAGATTTCTATTAAATACCAATTGCTTTATGTGGAAGGTAAGTTAATTCCAAGAGACTTGGTGCGCAGTAGAATACTATCACTGTTATTCAGTCGAAGCAGTAAGAAGTCACATTTTGGCTATGTTTTCTTTTCTTTTTCCAGATTTTTTTTATTTTTTTTAATTCTCTTATATACCATTTTAAATATACATTCACATAATTATTTTTCTTCTTGACATTTATCATTCTTATACATTTGTTATTCCATTTTATATGTTATAATATACATATACAGTTTGGGTTGTTTTGTTTACCATCCCTTCCTCCTGTTGTAACATCACCTTATTTTCCCTTTCTTTTCTCCCTCCCTCCCTTCTCTACTTTCCTCCTTCCTCCTCTCCTTTCCCTTCTTTCTTCCCCTACCTTTCTCCTACTCCTACTCTTCCTCTTTCCCTACCTAGCCTCTCTCCTTCTCTTCCTCTCCCTTCCATCCTCCTCTCCTTACTTCTTTCTTCTTTCCCCTATCTTCCTTTCATTTTCTCCTCCTCTCTCTCTTTCTTTTCCATTATTATAGGTGTCTCTTTCGGGTCTCAGTTTGTTTCCTTGCGATGATATTTCGGCAAACACAAATGTAATTAGTATCGTTTCTTGTTCCCTTATCTTCGCTAATCTATCCTAATTATATTTCCCCCCCTTTATATCTCTCTATTATTTATATACTTATGTATTTAATATTTTATTTTCTGTTTTCCCCTTCTTCCCCCCCCCCTTTCCATTGAACAGTGTATCGCCTGGGTTCTGTTATCTTCTAACTACTTTCTTTTCTACTTTCCTTTCTCTAGCCAATCATAAAACCTTCCCCATGTCTTGAAGTACTCCGATTCCTCTTTATTCTTTATTTTCATTGTCAACCTGATCATCTCTGCACAATCTAATATCTTTTTTACTATCTCTTCATCTGTTGGTAGCTTATTTAATTTCCAATTTTGCTGCTGTAGTTACATGTATAATCAAATAGGTAGCCTCTTTGTTAAATTTCTCTGGGATAATACCTAGTAAAAATATCTCTGGTCTAAATTCTATTTCTTGTTGTAACATTTTCTTTAACCATACTCTTATCTTAGTCCGCTTCTGCACATGTCTACCAGATATGATAATAAGAACCTATTGTTTGTTGACACTTCCAACATTTCGCTGATTTATCTTTAAACATCTTTGCTCATTTTTCCGGTGACGTGCCATCTATAAAACATTTTGTATAAGGTTTTTTTGTAAGCTGTTGACATGGTTAATTTCCCATAGTTGTTGCCACTTTTCTAACTCAATCGTGTAACCAAAATTCCTTGCCCAGATTACCATTGTCTCTTTAACCACTTCTTCTAACCTAGTTCTTAGTAGGTAGCTAAATAGTTTCTTAATTATTTTTTCTTCTGTTCCCATAAGAACCTTATCCAACTCCGAACTTCCTAAGTTGAAACTGTATTCCCTTTTATCTTTTTCATATCTTGATTGTATTTGCAATTGTGAAAACCATCCTATGTTAATCCCTTGTTTTTCTAATTCTTGTTTTTGTTTTAGTTTCCCCCTTTCTATTAAGATATCTTTGTATCTAATGATATTTTCCATACTACTAATATTTGGATGTGTCAATGCTCCCATCGTTGAGCACCACATTGCTATGTTTTCTTGATGTGGCCACAAGGAATTTAAAATGACGGAATTACTGTATATCATGCAAATGGGTAGACTGATTTTGATAGTTTCTCTGAGTTCCTATTTTAATTTTCCTGCGGAAAACACATGAAATTACAGGTGCCAGGTTTTGGAGGTCTGCCACCAAGTGACAGTGTAATTTTGAGATTCCAAGGTACAAAACAGATATGGGGATTACATGGGAGGAATACAAGCCATGACACCCATCTAATTTATCTTAACAATAGCTCTTGTTGTAGACATAGCAGGGAGTGAAGCATGGAACCAAATAAAAATCAGGAGTCCTGTCATAGCACCTTTTCCAACTAACAACATTTAACCCTTTGAATGAAATTTGTTAATCAAAAAAGTGATAAAAAATTAGGCTCACTGAGTTATGCCCTTAAGAAGTAATTTTATGGCCTCTTGCCAATTAAGCTTTGTTACTGCATACGCATTTGTAGTTCACAATTCAGCTCATTAGATACAATGGTGTGGTCTTGAGAAATGAGCATGAGTTGTGCAAAGCTTCCAGTAGAGGTGTTTTGCAAAGCACAGTCATGTAAATGATTTTTTGAAATTTAAAGAAGCCACCCTTGGAAGAGTTATGTGCCTACTCTGAAGTCTGTCCACTTACCAGGCTTCTATTTTTTATATACAGCATACTTCTGCTGTAACAGTCCTTAAAGCAATCATGTTTTGGAACATGCTTTGTATAGGTCTGTCATTTATATCCAAAGACATTCTTTAAGGGAGGAAAAGGGATATGATGGAAAATGTGAAAGTCCAAGTAAATAATGACTATTAAAAAAAAGTGTCAGGCACAGAATTGCTATGTGCTTATACAATAAGGGCACAGTTTATTGCCTAAGTACCCCCAGTAGTATAGATCAGTAGAGGTAGTCCCCCACTTATGACAGCAATTGGGACCGGAATTGCCATCACTAAGCAAGATAGTCATAAAGCATGATGTCATGCAATTGTATAACTTAGTAATGGTAATTCTGGAAGTCCTGATTGCTATCTTAAGAACCGTTGCTTGTCTTTAAGCAAGAACCTTACATGACCGCAACTCCCAAATTCCTTCCAACCTTCCCAGTGACTTTGTGGGAAGCCAGCAGGGAAGATCAGAAATCAGGATCACATAATTGCGAGGATGCTGTGAGGGCCAGAACTCAAAGCACCGGTCATAAGTCCTCCTTGATCAGCCTTGTTGCAACTTTGAAAGGTCACTGAATGAATGGGTGTAACTCAAGGACTACCTGTATAACCAGTCCTGAAAGAAGGATTATTAAAATTCCAGAACTGTTTACTAGATTGGTGAACCAACAGCCACCTAATAATCTTTTTATGCACAAGGTAAGAATGTAATAATTGAAAATACATTCCAGTTGTTCCATTCTTGTCTTGTGAAACCCAATTTTTAATCTATGTGAATATAATGGGGCCATCTTCAAAGCAACCTCACTTTACTTTTCTTCTTTTCATTTTGTCTTATCTTTTGCTTTGAACTAGTTCCTTATGGACCTCCTTCAACTACAATCAAAGCATCATCCAATAAATTGCGGGGCGGCAGTGACGTTAAGGTTTTGTGCACAGTTTTGGGGCAACCAGATGTAGAAGTGGAATTTAATTGGATATATCCAGGACAAGAGGTATGTACCGTAGGTTTTGTTTTCTTCGCATATTAAGGTCTAAATTGGAACATTATATATGTATTACTATGCGGAAGAATTTTAGATAATTGTGGAACAAAGCAATTAGCTACAGAAATATATTCAATTGTTACAAGAGATTTCAACCATTTTATGAAATACACATGAAGTTGAATATTAACCTATGTTTCCATTACTCGAAGCTTATTTAGATAGATTATTTAATATAAACAAATTGGCTACCCCTGTTTTAGACAAAGCTTAGAAGGCGAAAAATGTTAGAAAAGGGAACAGATAGGCAGCATGATTGCAACTCCAATGTAGAACTGGCAGTCAAAATTAGGATATGCAAAATTAGATTATGCTAGTGTTTCATAATTAAGAAGTCTTACTGGAAATTATCTTTGAAGTTCCCCAACAATTATTTTCTTACAGAAAAAAGTTTCTTTGCCAACACATAAAATGTTGCATGTTTATTGTGGAATTCTTGGTGCTCTTTGAACTTGATTGCTTTGGTGCAGACATTTAATCAGTGTGTAGCACTAATGATGTTACCTAATTGAGTAATGACATGTCTGCAAAAAAAACAACCAACCACATAAAGCATCTAGGACCCCACACTTCAATATATGAGTTACATATATTCTTTTCTAGGGATTTTTTATTGCTTAAGTCAATTCTTTTGCATTTTATTCTTGATTACCATATTTTTCGGAGTGTGAGACAACCTTCCTCCTCCTCCCCCCAAAAGAGGGTGAAATAGACCCACCTGCCCACCCCCACCCTTCAGCTTCCGCACATCACATTTTTGGGCAGTTCCAGTCAGCGGGGATCCTCACCCACTTGGATTTTGATAATGAACTTTTTATCCATTTAAAACAAAGCCTATCACCCTACGCGTATTTAATTGGAGAGAGTGGGGTGGGATTGGGGATGGTTTTCATGGGGGCAAAAGAGGGACTTTGCACCGAAGGCTCCACTTCTGAGACGCCCCCGTCTTCCTCCCTTTAACCGTAGGCATTGAAAGCCTGACCCGATAGAGACGCAGCACTTCAGTCCTCCTGGACTCTGTCATCTCGTAAACATGCTGCCCTGCGCCTTTGCTGCCTTGATGGAGCCTGATTCCCAAAGCGGCCTTGAAAGCGGGAGGTCGGGACTTGTTTGGCAAAGGGGGCGCTGCATGAGAGGCGTAAGACAGTTGCCGCTGTCGACAGTTGCCGACAGTTATCCCCATTGCCTGGAATGCCTTTGTGTCAGCACCAATGTGAGCATTCCAAAGGACAGGAAAATGGCGGAAAGGAAACCGGTGTCATGGGCATTTGATTTCCCATTTAACCATCACTTTAATGACAGAGCTGCTGGTCCCAATTGTGATGTCTAAGTGAGGACTACCTGTCATTGTATTTGAGCAAGGAAGTACAGTTCCTCTTTAGACTTCCTGCCTGAATGTGTGGAGTCTGCAAAGAAGAAACAATAGAACAATTACTATAACCTAATTTCTTACTCTTTACAGAAAGACTGCTGTTGGATTTACAATATTTACAGTAAATCATGTAAAATCAAGAGATGCAAACTTGAATACTGACGTTCAAAATTAAGCAATCTATCTGGCAGGAATGCAAGGGAGATCAGTCTTAAACTGTCTCATATATTTCTTCCAAATCTGAAGCCTAATATGAATTACTTAAAAAATAAATAAAACATAAATAAATAAGAAGGCATTTGTCAAATCATCTGCCTTAACTTGGCTCTTTTATTTGTTGTAATTCAGGTTAAAGCTACAGTGTATGTTTTAGATTAGTACAAAATAAAGTTTGCAAATCAAAAGAGGTGGGATTTTTGTGTGTGCAGAATTCTACCCCTTGTAATGTGTTGTTTGTCAGGGGAAATTTCACCCTGAGCTAACGAGGTCTAGAATCGACGGCTTTCCAAACAGCATATCTTCAGAAAAAGCGAAAATAAAAACCCGAGAACATGTTCTAATGAAAACAAGCTTTAATATAAAAATAAGAAAATAAACAAATCTATCTAATTGTTACATTTTGGCAAGAGCAAATTATCGTCCACCTTCTTGGCAGACGAACAGAAGAACAAAAAAAAAATCTCTGGAATGTGTGATGTATATGAAACGTGTTAAGAAGCATGCACAGTAAATCATTGCTGATAAGGGCCATGACCTGCGCAGTAACTATTCAGTTCAGCTAGCAAACAATTAACGCAGTGACATTGTTTTCATCTTTTTAGTATAAAAGACCAGTAAATATCCAAGACTCTTGGAGGCTGATTGATAGAGGAGTTGGTCATACTACAAGAATCTCTGAGAGCATTATTACTGTTGAAGATCTGGAAACCATTGATGCTGGAAACTATGTATGCGTTGCTCAGAATCTTCGAGGACAAACCACAGTAGCTACTCAGGTTGAACTGATCTGAAGTCTCCATGCAGATGGAACAAGAAATAAGACTGTCTAGTTTCTGACCACCTTTAAAACTGGAACTGGAAATACATGGGACCAAAATCATAATATATTGAATTTTATATACATTAAAAATGAGCATATCAATATAAAAGAGGCTGGAAACCAATATAGTACAAGCATTTCAAAACTTTGCTGCAGGAAGGAAATGTATGGTTCAGAATTTGCTTCTATTGTTCACGCCCTAGGTTGCTTTAGAGATGTCACCATTGAGCATCCGCCTTTGCATAGCTCTTGCCGTATTTTCACGATAGAAATGTTGGCCTACTTTACAGAGCGTGTTGTAAAGGTTTACACAATAATATATCACTACAAAGCACTGAACCTGATGATAATTTCATATTTGTGTGTATTTGTGTCTACGTATGAATTATACATATTCAAACCTTTTTCTCCAACAATAATTTGGAGAGTTATTAATTCTTAGATGATAATATAGTATGAATATGCAATATTTTAGTTACGTTCCTTATGCTTGCTTACAACAAAAGCAAGCAAATACACACCTTAAGGTTTATCGATCAAGAACATGTTTCTTAATAGTTTATTTCCTTATCAAAATATTATGTATCCATTGCCACCCATTCCCAAGTGGAATTTGTTCTTAGTTAAAATAGCTTTTCTATTTTATACTATGAATTTTAACAGGTCTTGTTGGATGGACATGATGCTTTAGGTAGCAGCATTTTAACTGATGTGGTGTCTTTAAAAAAAATTACATATATTGAATAAACTGTTTTTCAAGTTTCAGAGCAATTGGTGTTTACCGATTATGATGTAATCTGACATTCTTGCTGAAATGGTGAATGGCGAATGATGCAGCTTTTAACTCGTCTGTTCCTCCCTTGGCGCTAGTATGCCATTTTTAGATCTTTTGCTAAATTCTAAAAATAATTAGAACTGTATTAGATTTAATCATACACACAGATGTGGTTGTGCCTATGATCAAATAATTTTGCTCTAATCTTCCTAGAAGATAAATAGTGCCCCTTTAGAAGTCTATCTAAGAAGCAAGCCTTATTTTTTTTCCTGTCAAGTATGTAATAAACTGCAATGTAAGAGAATGTCTTTATCGTGGTTCAACAATCTCATGGAACAGGCTTTGATAATCACAGATTGCATTATTTACTTTCTGCTCAGTTTCCTACTGTGTTTTTTTTTCTTGTTGCCAAGTCTGGATTGATGCATCCTTCTCAGGGTTGGTATTCACTTACCCTCCCAACCGGTTCTCAAATGTGAGTGTGCGTCCAACCACGTCCACGCATGCGCTCTGCCTTCCACCCATGTGCTTCGCCTAAAAAAAGGACCTAAATGGGATGCCTTAGAGCTGGCGCAGGTGGGCGGGGCCACAAGCCATTTCTGCTACCGGTTTGGGCGAGCCGGTCAGAACCGGCTAATACCACTTCTGTTTCTTCTCCCAAACTATGTCAGTGATATGCCCCCTTTTATAATCCTTGTCAATTAATCCTTTGGTATTTGGGACCATTAAGGCCCAGTGGATTTGGGGAAGCTCCATAGCTCCCTGTAGTGAGGAGCATGTCAGTTCCAGGTAACTCTCACATGGCAACCATTTGCAGTTATGATGGTGATTAACAGGTGAACAGTAACTTTACAGCAGTCCTTACATTCATGACCTTCACGGGTCTGAAAGCAAAGAAAAGCTGAAGAAAAATTGTAAGTACAGATGTGGTTTTACTTAGTGACCACTTTGTTTAACAAAAAAGGTTACTGGTCCCAACTGGGGTTGCAAAACAAGGTGTCTGTCTTTGCTTTTGTAAAAAAAAAAAAAAAAAAGACAGCTTCTTCAAACTGAGCTCAAAGTCTGGCGACCTCTTGTCACATCTATATCATTTTCTTGGCAACAATTCAGAAGTTAGCTTCCTGATTTCCCAAATCCAGTGTACCAGCATGGCATATTTTTTCATGGTCTCCATTTCAAGTACTGGCCAGGGCAGCCATGCTGACAAATGGAACAGCAACATTAGTCTTGTACAGTACAGAGCATTTTTAATGGTGGAATGGACCTGTTTCATTTATGTTCTAAACTAGGGTGTCAAACTCAAGGCCCATAGGCCGAATCCGGCCTATGGGCTGCAGGAGGCTGCTGTGGCTGAAAATGGAGCTCGGGAGGCATGGCCCTCCTAGACTCAGTTTTCAGCCGCAACGGCCTCCTGCAGCGCTCTGCCCGTGAAAGCAAAGCTCCATTTTCACTGGCAGAGGGCTGCAGGAGGATCCCCCGCAGCCCCACCCAGGCCTCCACAGGTGCCCCGACAGGAGTGACATTGAGCTGCCCACGCCCACCCCAACCATGCCCTCCCGGCCCCCCGAGGTCAAACACAACCCTGATGTGGCCCTCAATGAAATCGAGTTTGACACCCCTGTTCTAAACCATCACTCACAAGTGGTTTGAAGAGGCTTATTTGAGATAGCACAATAGGACATCAAAGCTTTAGGACTACAGTGCAGGAAGGACCATTGCTTAGCTGAAGATGCCTAAATATCTTCCAAACGTATCAGATGATCATCTTATGAAACTCGATATTTACATTCACCTTGTTCAACCTGATTTTCCTTTATGAACAAAAATATAGTCTGATAATACTTCGCACAAGAAATATTGAAAAAATGCAAATGAATACATTTATGTAACCATTTGTTTATTATTATTATTATTATTATTATTATTATTATTATTATTATTATTATTATTATTATTATTATTATTATTATTATTATTATTATTATTATTATTATTATTTCTTAGATTTTTAGACCGCCCCTCTCCCAGAAAGGGACTCGGGGCGGTGTACAGTCAATACAAATAAAATCGGTCATAATAATAAAATACATTTAAGATACATTTGGAGGGGGAGATAGGCTGTACTAAGAAATAAATATATTCTAATCCTAAAAAGATCACAATTAAAACCCCAAACCCAATTAAAATAAAATAAATCCCCGGGAGGTAAAACTAAGAAAGTGCCAGGCCAGCTGATTGAAATAGGTGAGTCTTTAACTTTTGCCGGAAGGAACGGAGGTCGGTGGTAGTTCGAATGTCTGGGGGGAGGTCATTCCAGAGGGTTGGGCCCATCACAGAGAAGGATCTACTCCTAGGCGTCGCCCGCTGGCATTGCCTAGCAGACGGCACCAGGAGGAGCCCCTCCCTGTGTGAGCGGATAGGTCGCAGGGACGTGTGTGGTAGGATGCGATCCTGCAGATAACTAGGTCCTATGCCATGGAGCGCTTTAAAGATGGTGATCAATACCTTGAAACGCACCCGAAAGGCCACAGGTAGCCAGTGCAGCTCGCGCAGGAGAGGTGTTACGTGGGAGTAACGTGTACTTCCCATAATAACCCGCGCGGCTGCGTTCTGAACTAGCTGCAGTCTCCGGATGCGTCCCACCGACCTCCGTTCCTTCCGTCAAAAATTAAAGACTCACCTATTTCAATCAGCTGGCCTGGCACTCTCTTAGTTTTACCTCCTGGGGATATATTTTAATTGGGTTTGGGTATTTTAATTGGGGATGTTTTTAGGGTTTTTATGGTATATTTATTTCTTGTACAGCCTTATCTCCTCCACCCAAATGTATTTAACTGTTTTATATTATTGCATTTTTATCTGCATTTGACTGTACACCGCCCCGAGTCCCTTTTTGGGAGAGGGGGCGGTTTAGAAATCCAAGAAATAAAAAAAATAAGAACATTTGTAGAAATTCATAAAAACCTTTTAGCATAAAATCCATCACGCATGATATGGGTGATCTACATATGTTCTTCACCAAGGCTGTTTAGAAGAACCATTCAACTTCTCCCCCCACCTCCCGCTACATCTTCTACAATCTACTGCAGTGGCATTTTTTCATATTAATGGGCCATGAACATAATAAAGGTAAAAGCATTCCATTCTGTCCTGTGTACATGAAAGAACAGTGGCATGTTGATTATATGCATAATTAAAATGTAATTAACATTTAACTTTAGGTTGTTCATGAAAAGTGTATATATATATATACATAAAGAATAGGATCTGTTGCCTTTATAGACAAGATGAAGGCAGGCAACTACACTGGCTGCTCCGTATTCTAATCAAAGTGATCAGCTGGTATCCTAAGTTAAGGACTACTTGCAATTTGTTTCCATAAGTATAAGCATCAGTGACGTGCGGTGAGGGTTATGGCTGGGGAGGCTGGTGATGTCATCAGGAAGGCGGGGAATGGGACCACGTGTGCAGCACACGTGGTCTCATTCTCCGCCTTCCTGAGTGAACATTAAGGGGACCGCGGCGTAGCATTGCTTCCTCCACCGGCACCAGTCCCTTTCACCCCGCTCAAGCCTTGTCGCCTGCAGCCACCGCCCGCCCTCGCTGCTCCTTTCGTTGCTTGCCCGCCCGCCTCTAAGGCACGCCAAAGCCTCCTTCGTCCCCCCCCCAGCGCGCACCATTTTTATTTCCCGCGACACCCCCCCCCCATTTTGGGAAAGCTTTCCCCATTGCCTGGGGGGTGAGGGGGGCGGCTCCTCTCCCCCCACTCCGTTCCTGCCTCTCTCCTCAGCCCCAAAGCTCCGTCCGCGCGACTCACTTCCAAGGCGGTGGCTGCTCCATCCCGCTCTGGCTCTGGAAGCGACCGAAGATCAGGCTGCGTCGCTCGCTCGCTCGCCGACTGCTTCGGCGCCATTCTGGCTACCTCCGTCCATCCGCGCCCGGGAGCTGCGGAGGCAGAAATGTTGTCGGCGCCTCCGGATGACGAACCAGTCGCTTGCTTTCGTCATCGGGAGGCCGATAACATTTCTGCCTCCGCAGCTCCCGGGCGCGGCCAGACGAAGGTAGCCAGAATGGCGCCGAGGCAGTCCGGTGGACGAGTGACCGAAGATCTCGCTGCCTCGCTCGCTCGCTCGTTTGCCCGCCGGACTGCTTCGGCGCCATTCTGGCTACCTCTGTCCATCTGCGCCCGGGAGCTGCGGAGGCAGAAATGTTGTCGGCGCCTCCGGATGACGAACCAGTCGCTTTCGTCATCGGGAGGCCGATAACATTTCTGCCTCCGCAGCTCCCGGGCGCGGCCAGACGAAGGTAGCCAGAATGGCGCCGAGGCAGTCCGGTGGACGAGTGACCGAAGATCTCGCTGCCTCGCTCGCTCGCTCGCTTGTTCGCCCGCCGGACTGCTTCGGCGCCATTCTGGCTACCTCCGTGCATCCGCGCCCGGGAGCTGCGGAGGCAGAAATGTTATCGGCCTCCCGATGACGAAAGCAAGCGACTGGTTCGTCATCCGGAGGCGCCGACAACATTTCTGCCTCCGCAGGTCCCGGGCACGGCCGGACGGATGTATATAATATTATATATATATAGTATATAATATTATATACTATTATTCCATGAAGAGAGGTGAGGCCCTGCCTCCCTTGCCTCTACTGACCGCACGTCACTGATAAGCATACACTCCTTCCTTCCTTCTCTCCTTTCTTCCACAGAAACAGCAGAGGAGAAAAAAAATCAGGGTGGGGTGAAGGTGAAGCATGAAGAAGGAAAAACTGAATTGAGAAAGTATATAAACAAAGGGGAAGAAATGACAAGGGGAAATAAATGAATTTGGCACGCTCTAGGCCTAATAAAAGGGTTAAAATTCAACTGGCAAATTCTTGCAAATTTTGTCTGCTAAGGAATCTGCACTTTTCAGCACTGCTGTCTGCAGTCATTTTCATACCCCATTTATTATTTTGTTTTTAAATCAGCAATTTAAAACACACCACTTTACACTCATATGCGCTTCTACATATAAGCTTATGTAGCCATAAAAGGCAAGCATTTTATATTTCCAAGTTATTATCCTCTAATCTTATATGGGATATTTACCTGTAGAAACCACTATCCATACACAATAGGTGGAGATCTATGACCCAATATATATCCCCAAGCTATGTCACAACGCTGCCACCTCATATTGACTTGGATGCCATTTATTGGCCTCCAAGGTCCCTTCAGTTCTATTCTGATGGATTGAATATATGATCTCCTCCACCATGCCTGGCTCTCCCTGGTCCTTGAAGACCCAGTTCTCAGAGACAAGGTCAGATGCATGAGATCAATGCTAAAATCCAAATGATTGGGAGGAGGGTGATTGCAAGATGGCCTCCACTATCAGATATTTTGTATGTTTATATTTCCTCTTACACATAGGGATCAAATGAACCTCCATAGAATTTGCAATTCTACTCCTTTTGAAACTCATCTGATTCTTGCATGTTTTCACCAGTTGTTCTGTAGTTAACCTAGAACTTAAATGAAATGCAAATTGAAATACAGCAAGAAACTCCACTGAGTGAAAATTTATAATAAAGCTCAGTGTTCTTTTCCCTAGTCTTGGAAGATATATCAACATACATCCTAGTATGGGAGATACTTTTTCATTACACCAGAGAAATCAAATGCATAATGTCTGCTAAATTAAAGCATTTTTTTCCAAGGGTTTTCTGAAATCTGAAAATTACTGTTTTGAGGTCTGCAACTCTAAGCCCAGTCTAAATAGAAACCACTTCGGTTTAAATGACTCACAATTTGTAAGGAAGGCTCTATATACACAACATACTTCATGTTAGCATTTATATAACTTTGGCTTCAGGGATTTGTTTACACTTAAAAAGGCAAGAGTTTTAAAGCAGTAAAAAAAATTATTTTAATTTTTGACACTCAATACATGTGATCAAATATGACCTTACCAAAGAAATAGATTGCTTCAAGACATATTTCTAAGCCAAATTTCAGCCTACACCAAATGTTCATGGTTATACAAATCAGTCTCTGGACAACAGTTTATTGAAAAGTGCTGGCATCTCTAGCTACAACAGCATGTACTGTTCCTTAAATGGGTTTGGGCAAGTAAAATATTCCATACACAATGCACAATTAAAACATTTTATCCTTGAATTTTTCATATTACCAAGTATAATATGCTTCCATAATTAAAGAATAACTAAAATCTTTCCCCCTTCAAGCCAACATTTTGCTTTCTAAACAAATATCTAATTTGACATTTTGTTCTCCCTGTTTACAGAAGATTATTCAAAGGTCCCCTTCTTTAATTTTATGAAAGAGACAAAGGAAATCTTGGAATATCATTGCCAACCTTAGACTAACAGTTAATCACTAAATAACAAAGAGATATCAGTTCATTGTTAGGTTGTATTAATAACAGACCAAACCATAGGATTTAAAAATCCCACCTATATCAGACAGCAGAGACAATTTTAATTGTATTAGAGCTCATTTGTACAAATAAGATATTTTAAATCTCAGAAAAATCCAAACTGAATAGGTCATTAACAAGAGCAGACATGCACAATGCTGTATTTAAATTTGCAATGCAGAATTAAATGCTACCCAAGAGATAAGTATCTTTCTATTACAAAACAAATTTTGTTTAATTCAAGGTGGTCAAAGAAAACCTATCAAATGAAACCGAGGGTAATGAATTCTGCAGCCAATGGGAAAATGTTAATAGATCTGTTACTGATGAATGTAATGAATAGATTGCTCCTTATAGCATTTACTGAATAAAGTGCACATTGATAAATTATCAGTTCAGTATATTACAAAGCAACACGATGCATTTCTATAGCCTCTTGCTTCTCTTAAAACAAGGACATCTGCATTGTTTTCCTCCTGAATGCAGTGCTCTGAAGCATTGCTATTTTGAGTCAGATAAGACCCTGTAGATACTGATACTAAATGTTTATATGTATGTTTGAATTCTCTACTACACTGATGTGCGTTTTTTGTAAAGGCTAAATTATATAGCTAAAGGAAAACAATTTAATTCTGACATATATCTGGAGAAGATGAAAAATAATATTTTGGACAATGTAATTATGCCTGGAAAGGAGATGATCAAACTCATTACATTCCACAATGAAACAGGTAAGACAATGAAACAGAAATAGCATTTCCTTTCAATCATTTACTAAACTGAAGTACAGAGATAAGAGAGAACATATAGTACAAGTGGCAGTTTCTCTTTAGTCCCAAGAAAGGGGGGAAAAACATTGATAAAACATGCATAATGAGAAAATTTTATTCATGAATAACATGACCCTAATTTCTTCTGTGTTTATCCTCTATCATATACATGGCAAAGGTGGTATGCTGCATCATTTATGCACACCCAGAGTCTCAAGAACTATCTATAATGAGGAACGTATTAAAAGTTGCAATCATTTATTTATAAGCCCCTGAGCAATTTTTTCCTAGAGTTAGGTGAAAAAGGCAAAAGTGAACAAGATATTTCTTGCTCTTTAAGTGCTTTGTGCAACAACTTTTCGAGAAGTTATTTCTGAAGTCCTTTTTCTTTAACAAGGATAACCACAGTTGCGTTTCCTGCTCCCGAAGAACCTTGAACATGTTATAGGTATTTCTCAATGCAGTTCTTTCCAGTTGTATTTCAGACACAGTGAAGCACACCTGCATTTTTATAGCTTTTTGCTCCCTCAAACCATGTTTTCAGTTCTGCAGAGTTTGAAGGAAATGCTTGAAGGGAGAGTGTCTCTTCACAATGGTGTCATCTGGGTGACACATTGGGGCTGGAGAAAGAGCTGGAATTTCTTGGTGACTGAAAGGCCAGTGGTGGAGTACCAGGGGAGAGTTTTCTTGGACTGCAAAGGTCCCCGTTGTGTAGCTTCCACAAAAGTTCTTCATTTTCCATCGATAGGCGTTTATTTACCTTGGATTCTTTCTCCAAAGATTCTTGCAAAACTGCTTGCTCAGTGGAAAGTTGCCTGTTCATTTTAAAAGAAAAATGATAAATGAGACCTTCTCACCTTCGAACAGATTTGCCCTATTCTTCTTTTAGAACATTTACAAGCTATAAAGGGTTCGGCTGGACAATTCTCCCCCCTTCTCTGGGGTGGAGGTGGGGGTGGTTCTTCCAGAACCTACAAACTCTCTATTGAATTAGCAGTAGATTATCCCCCTTTCAAAATTACAAACTTGGACAAATGAAGGCTTAGTTGAGCACAATAAAACCATCAACTTATTTCTTACTTTCTTCACTCTTATTGGTGCCCATCTATCAGTGGTGGGATTCAAATTTTTTTACTACTGGTTCTGTGGGCATGGGTTGGTGGGTATGGTGTGGCTTGGTGGGCATGGCAGGGGAAGGTTACTGCAAAATCCGCATTCCCTCAGCTGGGACTCAGGAAGCAGAGAATAGATGGGGCAGAGCCAGTCAGAGGTGGTATTACCAGTTCTCCGAACTACTCAAAATTTCCGCTACCAGTTCTCCAGAACTGGTCAGACCCTGTGAACACCACCACTGCTATCTATTAGAGGAAACTAATACTATTAGAGGAATAATATAATAACTGCAATAGGATTTTCTTCTCAAGATGCTTGTAGAATGTTTTTCTTCCAGATGCAAGAGATGATAGCAAGCAAAGAAAGAATTTTTTTTTTTAATTTGAACTTAAACTTTTGATAGTCCCCAGGAACATTATTTCACTGTACTGACCTTCAAAAAATACATTTACTTTTATTTGAATTTTAGTCCCACTTTATTATACTAGATTTAGAACAGCTTGTATCATGGCTTTATCTGAATATATCAATGATATTAGGGTCAAATGCGTACTTCCCCAGAGTGAGCTTTAGTGCGGCTGCAGTGTGACCATGACTGAATTGTAATTTTAAATGGGCCAGAGGAGAAATGTAATTAAGTATAAGAGGAATCATTATATTTCTCTGTTTAATTAATTTAAATAGCATTCAAGTTTATTTACTGCAACTATATTTATTCACCCTGGCCCTCTTCATTTTTTAATTACTATTCTTGACATGTCACTCAAAGTCCAAGGCAATTCTGGAAAACGTTTGCATGCACTCTGTTGTAAATTTCCCCCATGAAGGATAGGTTAGAGATTGGCCAGCTAGGGTTGAGCTTTTAAAATACCTGGAAAGTTCCATATGTTTGTCCATCCGAGCTTTTAATTCTTCATTCTCCTGTTGAACTTTTCTCATTTTCTCTACCAGGGTAGTGTTGCTCTCCACCTTGGATAAAAAATCAAATTGCACATTTTTGTTTGTTTGTTTGACCAACACAAAGGAATACTGCGCCAATGCATCAATGTTGCTAATCCTGTGAAGCATTTTTGCCAATTACAATTAAAAAGTTGCCCCAAATTGTCTATTTATAAAGTGTAACCTAACAAACTCTGTTAGTATCTTGCCCCTGACAAAGTACACTACGTATAGTTTTTGACTTGCTACCAAACAAATATTTTCAATAAATCCCCAAAGACTGACAATTATTTAAATGGATTTAGTTGAATTTAACAGGCCTAGGCTCTTAATTTAAAAATATAGGAGAAAGAGTTAAGATTCAGTTTATTCCTAGTTTATCATGGGTATCTATTTAAGAGAGTGATAGTCCAGTTCATTATATATTCTCCAGTTATGCAGTGCATACACAGATGTGTATGCAGGGAGTGGGCAAGGAGAAGAGAATGAATGGAAGCTGGGATTTAAATATAATTGTAGCTGTGGAAAACTATCATCAGAAACCTTCTGATCTATTTAAAAGACATCAAGCAGATAGATGTAAGCTCTAAAAAACACCAGAACCCATCTGAGAAGATGGGAAACATCCAGTAATTCTAATTCCCACCAGAGTTTGTACTGTAGTACAAGGACAAAAATAAAATAAATTCAGGACAAGTATCCAATAATCTAGATAACCTTTTATATGATGGTATTTGGAAACTTCTATATTGTTAAGTTCCTAGAGTACTTGTTTGGCTTAAATATTTTGTCCTCATCAACAATGTCTATTAGAACAGACACTTATAGCATGATTCTTTTAAGTACAAGCCATGAATACAAAATAAAAATATGACTCCTATAGTTTGAATAATAATTTTGGCCCCAAGACAGGGCATTTTAAGCTCAAAAATCAGTTAATTAATGAAAATAATTCTCCTTTCTGATTAATGAACAAGAATTCTCAAGACAACTAATTATCGTTTTGTTCAAGTTGTATGAAAGCAAGAAATAATTTATACTGCATATTTTAAACATTCAGAGAACTGTGTTTTATCTCTGTAATATTTAACCAGCAATGCTTATATTGCGGGGGGGGGGGGGGGGGGGGGGAGGCAAAGTGGAAAGAAAATCACCATAGTTGGCCTCCAGGCATATTGCAGATTCCTGGCTAATAATGAAATCTGAACCAGCAACTTCAATTTTAGCTAGTGTAATGGGCAGGTTTTACATGGGATCACAAGCCTGTGCTAAAAGCTTATCGTCTCTCAAGATTAATCTTCCTTCCTGAAATTAGTTACAAGCTAATTTATATGTATTTGTCCCATAGTAAAGAACATTTTTGGTGCCTGTTCCCAATTTCATACTTCAGTGATTTAAGTCTTTTTGCATTATCAGCACAAAAATGAGATTTTGGAGGCCAGCACTTCAATGCAAAACTCACCAGCTTTTCCATCTTCAATAGTTTGTTATCTTGCTGGTGCAATTTCTCATTCTTGATCTCAAATACTGCTTTCAAACTTTCCAGTTCTTGTTCCAGATACATAATCTGAGGATTTTTCTGAAAAAATTTATGCAAAGATGTTTAGGAAGGCCCCTCAACACTGCCATGTGTTTTAAATTAGGTGTATGATATATTGACTGGCTATGGATTTTCTTCACCATCGTGGGAGCAAGGGATACGGAAAAATATAGATATCTGCAAACCACCATAGAACCCTTCAGAAGTACTTGCATTGAATGGAGAAATTTATGAAAGTGGTATTTGTATTGGCTGCAAATATCCATGCATTGCCCAATTCCAAATAATGTTACTTTTGTAATTCCGCAAGGATTATGCTATGCTGAGTGATATCTTTTCTGGAATTTTGGGAGTTAGAAGTCCACAGATCGCACAGAGGCCATAGTTGCCCACACCTGTTTTAAGGGATGAAACTGGTGCCTTAAGCTTCTGCAAACTTTACACAGTCCCTAATTTCCCCCACCCAACACAAAATATAGTACATTTATAGTCTGCACTCTATGAAAGCATTAAATCAATTGCAGCTTCTGGGCCATGTTTTTGCACCCAGTCACAGGGTTTGAAAAGTGCCTGATGCCTGTGAAAGATTTCTACGTTTATAACAATATTTACAATATATAGTATCCAATACCTTACTTACAGAGTTTGCTTTTTCTTTGGCTATTCGTTTTTGTTCTTCCAACTTGAGCTTTTCATTTAAGGAATCATTTTCACTTTGTAATTCAGCAATTTTTTTCTGCAACATTAAATATAGTTCAATATAACAATCAAGCCTCTAACACAGGAGTGTCAAACTCATGGTCCGCAGGCTGGATCTTACCCGTGGGGTGCTTAGATCTGGCTGGCAGGGCCGCCCTAGAAATAGGGCCTGTGGTGCCTCTGCTAGTGAAAATGGAGCTTGGGACCGTTTCACTGGCAGAGCACTGCAGGAGACCCCTGCAGGCATCCTGAAACAAGTGATGTTGAGTTGGCCACCCCCCCCCCCCCTGGTCAAACACAACCCTGATGTGGTCCTTAATGAAATCGAGTTTGACACCCCTGCTCTAACATAAAGCCAGGAATTATTTTAAAAAATACTATCAGAATAAAGGAAATTGGTAGAAGTCAGAAAAAAATATATGTGCTAAGATTCTTAATACTATTAGCTGGGCACCAGAGTGATACAATCTGTCAAACCAATCAGTATAAGCTTAATAAAAACTAAAGTGCTGTGCTATATTAATAAGGACTAAGTATAAATGTTAGATATTCACCCTGTATACCGTGGTTTCCACTCAGGTCCTCTGTTCTGGTGGGAGGTTTAAGCCTATTGGTTGAGAGGTCTGACAGCTCCCTATAAAAGGGCTGCTGTCAGACCAAACAGTTGCTGGATCGTTCTCACTTGTAATTAATAAAGAGCTGTTGTTGCGATAAGCCTGTGTCTGCCTTCTTAATACCCAATCTAACAATAAATATGGACTTTTTAAAGAGAGGAAAGTAAAGGTAAATTTTTCAAATAGTGGAGGCACATAAAATCTTGAAATAATTCATAGAAGTGTCTATGTATTAACAAACTGGGGAAAATTCAGACCTCCAATTCTTCTTGCTTCTCATGGAAAGATTCTTCAAGTGACTTTCTTTCTAATTCATGGGTAGCCTTGAGTTCTGAAAAAAAATTAGAGGTTTATTACGAGGTAAGGTTCCCTAACATGCCTTTATTATAAGTTAAGTTGCAGTAGCAAAAGATGAGGTTACATTTTAGTTAGAAGTAGAAAAATCCTGTATATATAGTAAAAAAAAAATTCTCTATCAGGTTTTTGAATGATTTTAGATTTCTTTCTAAATATAACATCCTTAGTTATAATCACAGGAAAGAAATGAGACAATTTACCTGAACAAGAAGATTCATACTCCTTCTTCAACTCTTCTATCCTTTCTGCATGGCTGGTTTCAAGTTCTAGCTTAAAATTTTCATGTGTTATATTCAAGTTGTCAACCTAAAAAGTAACAATATTTAGGGTGTGTGCATATAAAAATACTTATTTTGGGATAGGTGTGGTTCAGTCATTCCTTCTCAGACCTAGGAAGCAAGCAGTGGCAAGCTACTTCCAAAGACATGTCAAGAAATCTGCAAGAACTTCTCCTAGCAGTTTCCAGGAATCAACACTGACTCAAAAGTATGCATGTATGCATGTATGTATACACACACACACCAAACTAACTCTACAAGTGTTCCACAAACCCAACATAGCTTTTTATAGGGCTTTGACTTAACATAAATTTCAACACGGTTTGCAACATGAGGCCATCCTAGAAGGCTGTTGCATTTCAATAAACGTCTTAACTTTACTGCAAAATGAATAATAAAATGGACTCTGTGAAGACAGACATATCTATACACTTTTAAACTTCACTGCCGAGATTCCAGAGGAATGCATTAATATAGAAACAAACCTTGATTAAAGAATATTACAACAAGCATTATGCTAAATAAATGCTCCCTCTAACGCCAGCTCCACTAACCTGCTCCTGAAGTTGTGCTTTGTATTTTTCAGCTTCTTCTATGCAGATACTCTGAAGTTTTTCACACTCAGCTGTGTAGAACTGTTTCAGCCGCTCTTCCAATTCCAATACATCACTTTGGTGCTGTTGGTTCAACTTCTGCACAAACCCTTCATAAGCTGCTTGCAATTCAGTTCGGTCTTTCTCCAACTTCTCACAGGCAGCGGTAGTACTGACTTGATATGACAAATAACAATAATTTCCTCTTACAATCAAGTAGTTTCACAAACACATCTTTGGCGTTTACAATTCTCCCCCCCCCCCCAAAGAATATCCTCAACACAATAATTTCAAACAAAGTTTGCAGTAAAGAGATAAACAGTGTACTGAGGGTTTATTTACTGAAGGTTAATTATTTCAGGTTTAACCCTAAACATGTCTGGTTTAAAAGACAGTTGGACAGCAGCTAATAGAAATACCTTTCCAGAAAAGTTGAAAAGCTACTGACAATCTAGGCCAGCACATAAAATCATATAAATCATCCCACACTCTTTCCAAAGCCATAGCATCTGCATCCAAAACAATAGTGTTGATTCAAGACATGTTTAGCAAGATAATAGAGGTTTTTTTTTTAACCAAAATCTTTCCCAGTGCTATCAAGTTGCTTAAAATAGGATTTGAGCTTTGTCCCTGGAAAGCACACTGTCTATCTACAGTAAATGATATCTACAGTAAATGATATTCTTGCCTTGTGGGATCCATTCAATTTCTCAGAAGTTTCCAATACTATTGATCTGATCTTACTACTAATTACAAGCAATGGTCCCAGCCTGTTTAAGATTCAGAAACCAATGTTGGGGAATCTATCCATGTATTGCAAGTGTTCAATTCTTTGTCATATTCTTTTACACCTTTGTGAAACTGCTGGGAGAAATTACTAGGTAATGAAACATGAGGATTTTTCTTACCTAGCAGAATTCTCCCTCCCCTACCCCAAAATATGAAGCCCTAGATCTCTAGGAGGGGTTCCCACCCTCTGGGCTGCAGTCCATTACTGGGCTGTGGCCTATTTGGAACCGGGCCACGCGAGAGGTGGGCCAGCGCACACGTGCAATTCCACATACATGTGCATCAGGCTGGTGCTAATGTGTGCCCACTGCTTGCATAGTCCGTTCCCCCTCTCCCACCCCAGCTGGGCCATCAAGGTGCAAAGATTGGGGTCTGCTGATCTAGCAGAAGTCCTGAACCTTAGAAGATCAGCTACATTAATCTTCGGAGCTCTTGTTTTGTATTCCTCTAAGAAAAGTTACACAGACAGATAAAAGAGTGTCTTTTTGGATAAAAGTCTTCAAACTTTTAAATTATTATATCTTTTTATACTGCTTTTGCTTTAGTTTTCGTGGTGGGCTGCTTTACTGCCTAGCTTTTATGCTTTTCTGGGCAAAAGTATGTACATACCAACACACATACATTGATTGACAAGAATAAACATTTTAAAAGCTGTCTTGAAAGTTTCCAACTTGGTAGCCATTCTTGAGAACCTGACGTCTTCATGATTTCCATGAACATTTCCTGCACATTTTCTTCACGGCCTACATATATGGAGGAGGGGGTACCTGGTCTTCCCCAAATCTCTAGCTTTTTAAACTGTGGGATAAAACTTGAACTTTTGTTTTCAGTGTAGGTTTTCAGCCCTGAAATTATCAGCATGCATCAGCCAGATGTCCTAAACAGGAACAAATCTCACACGGGGCACCAAACGGTCTAGTGCTATAGAAGCAGAAGTTGAAAAACACCTGGAGGGCGCTCCCTGCACTTGATTATTGGGGATATTATCAAAAACATCTGGAAGGGTCCAACTTCCCGAAGAAGAAAAGAAGTGGACATGAAACAATTTCATCATCCTGGGAGGCTTTCATATCTTTCCAGAATGAAATTCCATGCATATTAAAGAATAAAAAATACATTACAAAAGTTGAGGTCTTAAAAAAAAATCGGATGCAAAAAGCTAAAACTATGCTTATTTATTTCAAAAGGCACCAATCCAACCCCAAATAAGTCAGATTGTTTGCAGGCCAAAAAATTTTGAGTTGTGGAAATTCTTTTGCCTCTTCACTAGGGAAACAGAAAATATTGCTTGGCTTAATAACCAGCCATCGTGGTTCCTAGTTATCTGTTCCATTAAGAACAGATGAAGGAGGATTAGGAAAGGGAGGGTTCCTTCATTTACCATGGAAACTGAAAAAGAAAACATGACTATCACCTGCAGTTTAGACAAAAGCCTTGCTGTTTTTTAGCTTCTCTAAACCAGAAAACAAATGGGGGGGGGGAGAGGAAGAAGAACACGTATGGTGCTGGATGACCTTTTGCTAGAGAAGGAAGGACATCTGGCTTGGCAAAACAATTTCAGGACAGGACAACTATCTGAAAAAAAAAGTCAACAGAGCTTTTAACTATAATTGAGCTTACTCAAGGACCTGCTCATAGCAGAGCCAATAGTCCTTTTTCAAGAAGATACCAAATAGAAAATGCCAAAAGTAATCCAGACAAGAAGCACAACCAGGAGTGCTACATCTATTGTTATATTATAAGGTAACATTAACAAAATCTTCAAAGACTAAAAGTATTTCTCCTTCCTTTCCTTTTATGCTCTGAAAAACTAAAGAATGTCTCTTCTGAAATATTTCCAACACATTTCCCACCTCTCTTCTCTGAGCTGAGATAGCTTTTGCAGGCCGGATGTTCTATCTGTGGCTCTCCCTCCTGCCTTCCAACATCATTCCCAATATCATTACACTAGGTGTAAGTGCATTTGGCATTACCTTTTCACAGGAAAACCTGTGTCAACTCACACCTTCCACACTGACAGCTTAAACTCACTAATACACAAACCAGTGCTTCTACAGCACTGAAAAAAGGAACTTACAACTATTTTTCACACTTACTACCATTGCAGTATCCTAATAGTCGTGTGATCAAAATCTAGACGCTTGGCCACGGACTCATATTTATGATGATTGCAGGATCCTGGGGTCACATCAGGGACGTGCGGTCAAGGGAGGCAGGGGAGGCAGAGCCTCACCGCTCTCATTATGAAAAGAAAAAAAAAAGGAAAAAGGGAAAAGGCACACGTGGTCCCATTCCCCGCCTTCCTGAGTCAACTTGAAGGGGACCACGGAGTGCGGTCCCGCCGCTCGCGCTCCGCAGTCCCCTTCATGTTGACTCAGGAAGGCGGGGAATGGGACCATGTGTGCTGAGGATGAGGCAGCCTCAGCCTTCTGCACACGTGGTCCCATTCCCCGCCTTCCTGAGTCAACATGAAGGGGACCGCGGACAGCCTCCTGAACACCTGGTCCCATTCCCCGCCTTCCTGAGTCAACATGAAGGGGACCGCGGACAGCCTCCTGCACACGTGGTCCCATTCCCTGCCTTCCTGATGACGTCACCAGCCTCACCAGCCATAAACCTCACCGCACGTCACTGGGTCACATGATCCCTTTTGTGACCTTCTGATAAGCAAAATCAATGGGGAAGCCAGATTCACTTACTAACTATGTTACTAACAGTAATTCACTTTAAAACGGTGGCAAGGTCATAAAATGGGGCAAAATTCACTTAACAACTATCTCACTTAGCTACAAAAAGTTTGGTCTCAATTGTGATCCTAGGTACTCAAGGACTACCTGAAAATAGTATTTTTTCCCAAGACTGACACCACTTTTAATTTCTAAGACAAATGAATGGCCAGAAAAAAAGCTCAATTTGTCAAAGGGTAATATGAATATACATTTTCAAATCTTTGTATCATGCTACAACTTCAATGAGATCTTATACTTATAAAGCTCATTTAGTTATTTCTACCACCAGCAAGTTGCAGAGCACATATGCAATTATGCCCTAGTTGAAGCCTTTTGCCTCGGTCTTGATCCTTCAGCTATGTAAGAGCAAAGAAGAAATAACTCTACCGTGTAAACAGCTCTATCATGTAAACTGGTGACCAAGGTTCACCAATTCCTCATAATACTAGAATTAGCTATTTAAAATCTCATGATATTTTACTGTTTCCCAGTTTTCAAAAATGTTTTTATGGTCATTTGAATGCAGTTGGCTCATAAGCCTTTGAAACATTATTTTAGCGTATTTTCAAATAAACACCAGAACATAAACTCAAGACCATTTGCCATAAAAAAGCACACATAACAGAACCTGTTCTAGTATATAAAACTAGACGTAGACTAGATTGGAACATGTAACAAGTTTTAAAATTTATTTTCAAATACATATACATTTTTATATTTATTTTTAGGGAAGTTCTTATAGGCTTTTAGGGAGACACCTAAGCTCCAGCTATTTCCTTGGCCCTTGGGGGTCAGATGTTAAGTCTCTAATTGATGAAGATTTCACTCTAATAGCCAACCTACAGCTTTAATATATTTTAATGAAATATGTGTTTAAATTGACTATGGGTTCATTTTTGTATGCCACTTAGAATCACATGACTTGAGTTAGGCAGCCATATAAATGCCTGAATGAATACCTAAATAAAATGGACTGTCACAATCAATTACTTTGAGGTCACTGATATAAGTGCTGTGGTGTTGTCCACAATAAGATCTTTTCAGGTGACCAGAAGATAATTCAATTTTCATTCACGGTGAGATTCACAAGTAAAAAAAAAAGCTCCTTTCCCTCCATCAGTCTAGACTTCCCATACTTCATGTAAACATGACACCACATCAAAGGTGATACACGCACTCTCATTGTGCCATTCTTGCTGTTCATTTTATAATTCAGAATGGTCACAAAGAATCTGTTTTTTTTCAAAAGACAGAAAAGACTTGATTGTTTTTTAAAGTTGCCATCCCTGCCTAATGCTTAATCCGTTGACCAAAACTGGACAATGTTTGTTGCTCAACATCCTTATATTATCAATGAAAAAGGGTATAAGAGAAGAGAGAATGACCTCCGAGATCCAACAGAAAGAATCATACAATACTCTGCTGGTACAAAGTGAAACAGTAAGAAACCATGTCTAGCTAGCAAAGCCAACGTTCAATTCTCCCATGTATATAATTGTATTATTACCACTTGAAAAATAATCCCCTTAAAAATTTTATGCTTATGCATGATTTACATAAAAATATTTTCAATATATTAATGATCCAAAGCAGAGAAAGCTTTGTTATCTCATCTATTGTATGCTTTTAGTAGTAAGAGTAAGCTTTCCATGCCAATAATTGATAATATATGAATCATCTTAGATGTGTTAAGGTACAGTAACATTTCTTGAATCTGTCACCCTCCACCATGTCTTGCTATCTCCAAATAGGTCCAGCCATATGTCCACAAATGGTGGAATTGTAGTCCACGTGCAATGAGCCATCAAGTTAGAGAAGGTCATGTGAACAATGGTAAAAAATATAACCACTGCTTAAAATTGCCTTGAAGTTACTTGTAGTAGTCATTGCTCTCATAATAAAATATCTGAAATTACAAGGGACTTATAATCACATTTCACAATCAATCAACTTATAGAGCAAATTGCTTAAGTGTTTCACATATGTGATGTCACTGCCCCATTCCATTAATCCGTAAAATAGGTCAGCCTCAGTTCTGTATTCTGAAATTGTCAGCAACTTGCCCTAGGCCAGCTAACGAGGACATAGGTACGTTATAAAGCAAAGCCAATTTTATTCTCTTACCCATAATGTTACAATCTGCTTATAACAATATTAAATATACTAAAGCTATTTGTTAAGATGAAATGCTCCTCTGGCACATTTAAGCTGGATCTAATTTTGGACCATTGTAAGAATTTTATGATTGTCTGCCTTGAAGCAGTTAATCTGTTTATCTTAACTGATGTTTTCTTAGTTTCTTGTTAATTTTAGTTTACTGTGAGAGCAGGCTGGGAGTGATTCACCACTATGAATAAAATACAGCACATAACCATTGTTTTCTCATTGTCAAGAGGGAAAGTAATACCTGTTATACCATTTAAACCATGGTTGTCTAACTCTGGCAACTTTAAAACTTGTGGATTTCAACTTCAGAATTCCACAGTCAGCATGACTGGCTGGGCAATTCTAGGAGTTAAAGTCCACGGGTCTTAACCTTGTCAAGGTTGGACACCGCTGATTTAAACCAACAAAACGAAAAACATGGATCTCATCATCCACTTTCCTCACAGTGGATTTTTGGACCATCAGGGACATGTTTCCAGAGAAAATTCTCTGGAAACCAGATGACCTCAGGGTCATACAATCAAGAATCTGGAAAAATGGAGACCACGAAGATCTGAACAAAATGGGTGGGATGAATGGGAGGGGGTCTGAATCTGCTGAGTCAATTCTACAACCTCTTATGGCCCTGCTTTGTTGCTCCATTTATCATTTTAAAAAAGGAAGGAGGATAGCATTGATTAACACTTACCCAGATCTCCACGTAGGTTGAGAAGTTCCAGTGATAACTCTTTACGGTGGGAAAGGACTTCTTCTCTCTGTGGGAAAAACACAGCAGAGATACATACAATGTTATTGGGGGGGAAATATCTTTCAGTAGTTATATTTGCAGGCTATCTGCTAAATGACAGGAGCTGGGGCATAAGGGGGAAGATGCCAAGATAAAAGTCATCCACGATAACAGTTTTTTTAACACTGGAAAAACACAGAAGGTTCTAAGATAAGGAAGCAGATATGTTTAAATAAAGTTTTCACCTCTTGTTAAGTACTTTAAAGTCAGCAAGAACTTAGTTTTCAGGTTAAGTGTGGATACTCTTAGGATTAAATTAGCAATTTCTAACTTGCATTCAACAAACTTGTACGACCTTTTATTCATAACTTTGAGGGCCACACAGGAGTGAAAAACAAACTGCAAAGTACTTTATAACAAAGGTAAATATAGCCTAACAAAGCCCAATTGCTAAAGTTGGTGCCCTTTAAACATTCCAGAAGAATCCACGTCCTTTTCTGCCTACTTCTGACTATTGAACTAGTTACAGAAAACAAGCAGTCCTACCCCCCCCTCCCGAATTTATAAGGTGCAATGAACCCTCTGTTGCCTCCTTGCAATCAACTGCTTGGAGAGCTTAATATTGCAGAGATATCAAAATCCAAGCTCCCTGCTGCGGGAAGCATTTCACCTTGCTTGCAGCAAACCACTGCTGAAAACTCCTTGACATTATTCCAAAAGAAAACTACAGGACAAATACCAATTACCTTTTTTGCAGCACATGGAAAATGCAAGCACACTTTGCTGCTAGAGCAGCCCATTGTACAGCTTCGGTCCCCAGCTTGTCTTCTGTCCCCAGCATATGCAGGCAGGAGAGTGTACAGGTGGCAAGCAATACCACAAAGCAAACTGGTTGGGCCACATTTAACTCACAACCAGATCGTACTCCATTGGCCACTGCCTCAGCTCGACTTTATCATGCTTTGCAGTTTACCGTAGTCCTTCTACTGGTCTCTCCCAATACAGATACACACTTACTGCAGCCTCTGCACTTGGCACCAGCAGCTACTGATTACTTAAAGCTACAGCTCTTTCGTTTCTGAAAAATGAGAGCCAGACATTACTAAGATCGATTGCCACTTACTCAAATATCAGTTGGTATAATGCCTGGGAGGGAGGGGTTGGGGTAGGGAAGGAGGGAGAGAAAACATCCTCCTGACCACCTCTATGGATAATGGATTTTATTTTTAGCTTTTCTGAATTAGTTATTCCAGAGCTTTTACTCTTAATTTATTAGATAGGCTGGTGGGGAAATGAGATGATGTGAGCTGAAAGGAGGAAAAAGAAAGGAAGAAACTTTGCCAAAAATTTGCTTTATGCTTCTTGTGCTGTTCTATTGAGGATACAGCAGCAAATGAAAGTGATATAATCCTTTCAGGAGCTTCTCATTGGGACAGTGGGAGTGAAAAGAGCAATGTGAAGAGAGCCTTCAGAGCCTTCACTCAATATTTTAGCCTCAGTTCCATAGATACTCTCAGCTCTAGGTTGTATAGTTTAGTGGTTAAAGCATCAGATTAGAAAACAAAAGACTGTGAGTTCTAGTCCTATCCTAGGCATGAAGCCAGCTGGGTGACCGTTGGCCATTCTCTCTCTGCCCTAGGAAGGAGGACAGGAAAACCGAAGAGACTTGTCCTGATAGTTGCCAGGAATGAACAGTGACTCAAAGACACAGAATAATAATAATGTTAAAAAGGTGAAAGCCTTGAATTGTTCTCATGAAGGAGTCAAATCCAGCCTTGCATTTGCGGCCTAGATTAATGTGAGGATTTGGCCACCAAGAATCTTTTTCCTTCTCTAAAGGACTAATATGGTGCTTTGGTATTTAAAGATCAGGATATATATTGCATCAGTATTTATTCTGAATACTTAAGCAGTACATTGCAAAGCATGGGAGCTCCTGCAATCACATTAGGGCTATTAATAGAGTGGCTTCTTATTGGCTCTGAAATGTTTGAATAGGTTGTCTCAGATCACACTATAATCCATGAAAAATTATGCAATATAATGTCATTAGTCTTGGAGGTTTTATAAAACTTCCTGTTATTTGGCAAATAAATAAGTTTTCTCTGCTTCTATTCCTAAGGAATATATAGGCAATATTAAAACAAGAATATTAATGACTTATTTACATGGACTAGAATGCACAAAGGAGGATTGTATGCACAGTCTAAATTCTATATATCTTAATTTTATTAACAGTCTAAATTTATAAGTAATGAGTGTACAAGAAAATAAGGTAGTTCAATTCAAGACACAGGAAGTACTCTGCAAATAGACAAAGCAGAAAGCCACACCTTGAAAACATACTCCTTATTTTTGAAATATTTATTTAACTGCAAATTAGTTTAAACCCACAGAGAGAAATCCACATCTGATAACTGATTAGTCAGTCAGGGGCTCTTATCAATTCTAGATAAAAGCAACAATTCTCATTGTTTAGGAACAGAGCTCCATTTCTTAGGCTAAGAAGAATTTATGTTAAAATAAGGACTATCTGTTTAGAAGGCCAACAAGTCAGATAATCAAAATCATTGATTCAAATACTATGCTTGAACAAAAAACCCTCTAAATGACTCAAAGAAACCAACTTAATCAAACCTATCAGTGGCTATTGATGGATCATCTGAGCAGCAACCAAAGCAACTAATATTAAAGGACCCCCCAAACCACCCCTATTTGTTTAATGAAAACATAGACAGTGCGATGAATGGAGCAGTATGAAAATGAATGCTTCATAGATTGCTATAATAACTGGGAACTTTAAATTTAATTTAACAGTAATTTAAATTAAATTAACAGAGGGCCGTTTAGCAAGGAAATGTGCCAAGACAGTGGCCTGGAAGAGGGGTTAAAAAAACCCCGACCATCCTCCATTTTAACAATAAGTGTGAGGGGAGGGGAGGAGAGTGCCCTTAACAGCTTAAAAGTTCTGGTTTTGATCATTATTCCATCTACTTCTTTCATTATTGACATTATGCAAAATACGGGAGAACCCTTTGCCCCAGGATCAGAAGCGTATAATTGTATGTTTCAATATCAGTTTATTTATTTTACAGGATTTTTAGGTTGCTCTAATCACAACTGATTCTGAATGCCATACAACTTCCCTCCCATAATTTGATTTAAGCAAAACAAAATATCATTACAAAAAAATCAGAAGGGTTAAAACAACAAAGTAAGATCCTAGGATTAGTTTGCAATCCTCCTCTCCCCAATTAAAAATGTTTCTACTGCTAAGAGCATAAACACCTCATTCTATATTTCAAAATTTGTTTAAACAGCCAACTCTTCCAATATTTGTGTTTCTCAACTTTGGCAACCATAAGATGTATGGACTTCAATTCCCAGAATCCCAGGAGTTGAGATCCACACATCTTAAAGTTGTCAAGGTTGTGAAACACTCTTCTAAAACTCTCCCAAAGCCAACAAGGATAGGGGCCATTCAAATGACTGGAGAGATATTCTAGGGATGTAACATCATTAAAATTGTTGATCATTTATCTCAATTACTGTGATGTTTTTAAAAACATGTTTTGGTTTTCCATTTATTTACTGCCCAGAGAACTGTAGTTACTGGGAAATTAAGAAATATAGTGAATAAAACACAGCCAAATTATACTCTCTTTGTATGGATTAGCAGATTCATAGCAAAGGGATTTAATCATTTCAAAAAACAAATGGGATAGAGACATTCTCATAAAAACAGAATTGTCTTATTTTGGCATTTGTTCCAGGGTCATTCTGACAAGTTGGCTTCTGACAAGCAGAGTCAGTTGGGAAAGCCAAATTTGTTTAATGACTGCATGATTCACTAAACAACCGGTGATTTACTTTACAACCATGGCAAAATTGGGCGTCACTTGCTTATCAAATGCCTTGCTTAGCAAGGGAAATTCTGGTCCCAATTGTGATTGTACATCAAGCACTACCTGTATGTATTTCAGCTGAAATCTCATAGCTATTCCTAAGCAAAGCCATGTGCATCAATTTGTAGGGAGAAGTAAAATGCTAATTTAGTGGCTTCATTTTTACAGGCAGAATTAGCCTTGTTCACAATCCATACAACTACCTACTGCAGTGTAACTACTGGACAATGAAGTGACAAAAGGTATTTTGTTTGAAAGACATTGTGAAAGGGCATTTTCTGCAAATCAGACTCAAAGAGATGCTCATTCCCAGTTAAAGGGAATCAATGATGCCTTAACAATGCAATCCAAAACCAATCCAAAACCATTCAACCTTTCCTTCTTCCCATACCTGGAACTGTTAACTCCTGTATTACTTCTACCTAGTTTTACTAAACCGGATGGATCTTTCTGGAAAGAAATGGGATAGAAACGGCTAAGGTTCTTTACATCCTGTCAAGAAGAAAATACCATTGACACCAGGAATACTTTTCTGAAGGAAACCCAACATTATTCCTATAGCTTCATTGCTGTAGGCAGTGTGTTGTTATTCAACTTCAACACTAGGAGGCCCATTTCTATCATATGTTATTGGATGATAGAATGATGTACCACTACCACAAACTAATTGTCCTGCCCATTTCTATCATATGTTATTGGATGATAGAATGATGTACCACATTAGGTAGTGGTACATCATTCTATCATCCAATAACATATGATAGAAATGGGCAGGACAATTAGTTTTCTTTTTCCTGTGTGTGTAAAAAGCATTGTCATATCTCATGTAAACAAAGTACTTCTGCATTTGTCTAAGATCCTTAACTATTGATCATGTTTGGTTAGATTTCTGTTTCTGTGTATGACAATCACTGAATGTTTTTGTTCCCTTACATAGTAACAAGAAAACTAGGTTGAAATTTATGAATAAAAAATGGTGAAAGGTGCACAAATGGCCTAATTTTTAATGGCTGCTCCAGTAACCTCTTTTAAAATGATAGTAGTAAAACAGACAACCCCAAGTACTTGAAGACACTTACCACTTCTTTCTTGTAGCTAGGTAGGGCATTCAAAATGGTTAATTGATCAAATCCCAAGGCATGGCAAAGTTTTGCAAGTCTGCAACCCATGAACTGTAATATAATTATTGATGAAGTACACACTATGAAAACTGAATAGCTCAATAAATTCATGGGCCTTTAATATTAATCACAGAGGCCTGACGTATATAATTTCAAGATTAAAGCCAGATCCATGCTCTTTCTTGATGAAGAGGCTGTTATATATTCCTAAAAGGCTTTTCAAGGAAGTAAGCATTTACATTTGGACAGTTTTATAGCCATGGTTTAATTAAAAGAGTATGTTTAAGCAACAACGGCCCTTCTTCAATCTTTCCCTTGAGTCAAGGTAATGAAAAGACTATGACATCAGTAACCATGACAACAGAAGTGTCACTAATGCTACACTGTGACCTCATTAACTTTTTCAGTAGAAGATTCAACACTTGTTCTTTTAAAGATATGGTAACACAAGAAATAACTTTTTAAACAGGTGTTTCTAGCAACAATTTTTAAAAAGTGGTAACTTTTTCTGAATATTTTTCTTCTTGATGATCAAAGGTTGACTTCTGTAATAATGGTGTCCTTGGCAAAATCATGTTAAAAATATTTCAGGCATGCTGTCTTTTGGGAAAACTAAACAGATTTACAATGTTCAATATGGTACTGGCATGCTGAATTAAATAAAAAAAACTACAACTAGCTTCAAAACTGAATTGTGACTTATAAAAATGCAATACTCTGATTCAAGGTTATAGAAAATCAATGTCCTACATCAGGGCTATCAAACTCATGTTGTCAAAGTGGTGTCATGTGATGTATCGGGACTTTCCCCTCCGTTGCTAAACTGGGCGGGGCCATGGCCAGCACGTGACGCACCTGGCCCGTGAGCCGCCAGTTTGACGGCCCTGTCCTACATGAAAAAAACCTCCATGAGATCTTAGCACTAATTGTTTTACCCGCCTCATTTTCACAAATCAAAGAGATGTTAAAAGAATAGGATTCTAGGTAACATTAAGTCAGAAGGAGTCTTAATGTCACGTTTTCCCAACTAA